>NC_079549.1:25208289-25315789 GCF_015846415.1 Triplophysa dalaica | reverse complement strand
AAATGTTTACACAAAACTACATTTCACATTTACATTACATGGCCATAATCCAAATATCCATACAATTCTGGTAAACTTGGATGCATTTGGGTCAATGAAAAATTCTTTGTAAACAGAGCAAGATAATATTTAGTGCCTATGGATGAAGCAAGTTGGTAGAATCCCAGCAATATAATAAGTGTGAGGTGAATTAAGAGGGAAAGTGTTCAGGATTGATTTGATTTAAGAATTGGAACCTATTACAACCTGGGGCAAGGTATGTTTACAACTCAAGCAAGGAATTTATAGAAAAGAAGAGGAAAAAGACACTGATGCGCTAGTACAATATTCCTGGCAGAGTGAAATGAAAGACAAGAACAAAGTGCATGGAAGAATATTCTCAATAAGGAAATACAAATATCTTCAGTTGGGTTAGGGTTATTGCTAAAGAAAACTACATTGATAAGATTACAGAAAACATAATGACCATCAATTACACAGACTTCCTCTGCAAACACTGAAACTCCTACAATATTTATTTTAATTAGTAATTTAGTATGATCTTCGTGTTCAGAGCAGTTCAGAGTTTAATTACCATTTAATTGGACAAACTCTTCAAAAAGCCTTTCGTTAACACCGCAAGGTATCCTGGGTTTTCAGGTAGAGTCCATACAGATGGCTACATAAAAGCAATCTTCTACAAACAATTTTACAGAAAATGAGCACAACTTGTAACATTTCTTTTAAATCCACATCTGTAAACCCAAAAACAAAAACGTATTCAACGTCAAGCAATAAATTCAATATAAGAACTAATTACTTGAATAACATTAAATAGATGCAGTGATTCAGCATCTAAAGGTTTACATACAAACTCAAGGCAATTTAAATTAATTTAGGAACCAAATTTAATTAAATATTACAATGGCTCACACACTTCCCACATAAATATTCTGCACACCAAAAAGTTACAAATCAAGTGAATGTAAAACACTTCAAACATGAAGATGTTAAAATATTATTTAGCGTTAACATACACCCGTTGAAAATAATCCCTAAACAATTTAATATACATTGTGTAAAATTGAATGAAAGAAAGTAAGATTTCAATCCACATGGGGAGTACAACAGAATGTAACCAAAAAATAAAAAGTATTGTCAACAGAATGACAATTGTGTTTTATACAGACCGTTTTGAGGTTGGCTTAACATTCAAATTTAAAAACAATTGCATTCAAGTGGAATGGCAAACTCACTTTTGAAAAAGCTGCGTAGAAGTAACCAAATCATTCTTTGATACGGCTTAAGGGAAAAAGACCAAATGTCTGAAAGTGCATTTTGAAAAATAGGGTTTGGTTGAAATATAGAAGTTACATGTCAAATAACTTGGCCTGTTTTGACTAAGGATAAGAAACAAAATATCAAAGACCACAAGTGACCCATGTTAATGAGAACATGGAATAAAATAAGGTACAAAACAAGTAACAATTCTCAAAATATAAAACAATATACATATGTAAAAACGTCACTAGACCTCCTTTAATTGTAAACAACCTTTCATTAACACCGCCAGGCATCCAAGCCATTTGGGTCAAGACCCATCACTGGCAGATGCTTTAAACTTCTATCATCAGTTTCCCCCTAGGAGAGGAAATTACAACATGCTAAAGAAGATTTGCAACACTCTTCAAAACAGAAAATGCAAGAAACTACACTACATTTAAATACAACATTACAAGCTAGCATCCCAACAATGCATTACAGCGTGTGGAAACATCATTAAATAAGCCTCGGGTTAGACAAAAAAAATATGGCCAAACAGCTGTAAACGGTTTAAGACATAAAATGGGCAGGTTCATGGAAAATCAGCAAAAAATAAGTGTGAGGTGGGGTAAGAAAGGTGAAATGTTGAGGGTTTGTTTTGGTTAGAAATTAGGGGTTCTCACAACCTGGGGCAATAAATGTAAGAAAGAACTTTGAGACAGTGTTGGAACAATCAATTATAATCTTGTGCCTGTGCTCAAATTTAGCATGGGGAAAAAGTCCAGGGTTCAAAAAATACAAATAATCTTCAGTAAGCTCAGTGTCTATTGAAAGGTGTTGCACTCTACAGCTCCATTCCACACACTATAGATGGCTATAGGGAGCATAATATATAATGTTTACACACACTGGACTCTAATATATAATGGGTTAAAACGGAGGGGGAGCTGATCGTTGTGAATTACTGCAATTCTCAACTCGCATCTTATTATGGTTAGAAAAATTCCTTTAAATGCAAGACATGTCACAAAACCCTCAACTTCTACAATAAAGCATGAACAAGAATGACATGGGGTTTTATCACTGAGTGTATAGGACTCAAGATTGTGAATACAAAAGAACATCAATCAAGTCAAACAAAATGTTGATAATTTCACTTCACCACACACATACAAAACCTCAAAATGTGGTTAGTAAATTGGCCTTATTTAACAAATTAAGCCATGAACAAAATGCCACTCAAGCACGTAGTGAATTAAAAAAAAAAAAAAAAAAAAAAAAAAAAAAAGTAATCATATCAGGATTTTAGATCAGGTTTATAACAAGGTTTCATTAAGTTTAAGCTTATGAAGTGCTGTAATTAATGAGAAACAAGATACAGAATGTTACCTACTGCAAAGTTTTATGACAGACTGTTATAGACGGCAAGGGACTTTCAGGGATCAGACACAGACAGGAGACAAATGCTAGTAATAACCCCAGCACCACATGTGAAGGGGACTGAAGGAACAAGTGATGCTCAGAGCAAGTTCACAGTGGACCGAGTAGCACTGGCTGTGCTCAGATATAGAGAACCATTTATGACAATCTTGTATGAGCCATTTAAATTTACTCCATACGAATGAACACCCAGATAGTTCTTACCGGACCTGTGGAAACGCCTCGACGCGCTCACCGGACCTGTGGAAACGCCTCGACGCGCTCACCGGACCTGTGGAAACGCCTCGACGCGCTCACCGGACCTGTGGAAACGCCTCGACGCGCTCACCGGACCTGTGGAAACGCCTCGACGCGCTCACCGGACCTGTGGAAACGCCTCGACGCGCTCACCGGACCTGTGGAAACGCCTCGACGCGCTCACCGGACCTGTGGAAACGCCTCGACGCGCTCACCGGACCTGTGGAAACGCCTCGACGCGCTCACCGGACCTGTGGAAACGCCTCGACGCGCTCACCGGACCTGTGGAAACGCCTCGACGCGCTCACCGGACCTGTGGAAACGCCTCGACGCGCTCACCGGACCTGTGGAAACGCCTCGACGCGCTCACCGGACCTGTGGAAACGCCTCGACGCGCTCACCGGACCTGTGGAAACGCCTCGACGCGCTCACCGGACCTGTGGAAACGCCTCGACGCGCTCACCGGACCTGTGGAAACGCCTCGACGCGCTCACCGGACCTGTGGAAACGCCTCGACGCGCTCACCGGACCTGTGGAAACGCCTCGACGCGCTCACCGGACCTGTGGAAACGCCTCGACGCGCTCACCGGACCTGTGGAAACGCCTCGACGCGCTCACCGGACCTGTGGAAACGCCTCGACGCGCTCACCGGACCTGTGGAAACGCCTCGACGCGCTCACCGGACCTGTGGAAACGCCTCGACGCGCTCACCGGACCTGTGGAAACGCCTCGACGCGCTCACCGGACCTGTGGAAACGCCTCGACGCGCTCACCGGACCTGTAGAAACGCCTCGACGCGCTCACCGGACCTGTAGAAACGCCTCGACGCGCTCACCGGACCTGTAGAAACGCCTCGACGCGCTCACCGGACCTGTAGAAACGCCTCGACGCGCTCACCGGACCTGTAGAAACGCCTCGACGCGCTCACCGGACCTGTAGAAACGCCTCGACGCGCTCACCGGACCTGTAGAAACACACCTCAAAACTCACCGGAGCTGAAGAAACAGTGAATACACAATTAAAAATGTTACATAGGCATTTGATTATCTGTGCAAGAATGAATGAGAAAGAGTTGTGAACAAGGCAAATCAGTCATTGCAAAACTGTAAACAGTAAACATTGAATTTATAAACAGTTCTGGCTAGAGAATTTTGAACATAAAATAATCTTAGCAGGACATTTAAATAATTTTAATTCTAGGCATTCCCTGACCGAGACAACTATATTAAATTAAAGTACTAACAACGTAAGGAAACAAAATATTTTGTGTAGAAATCTTACATTAACTTATGCGTGCTACAGCTTAAACTTTTGACTTAAACAAATACAGTCAACCTTGCATCATTGCCACTCATACCTTCAGTGCAACTCATAAAAGTTAAACTACATTTTACATTTAACAGCAAATGTCTTGGATTGGAATGGTTTAAACAATGTACGAATAAATTGAATCATCTGTTAATCCGTTATCAATCCTTGTTGATGGACCAAGACAATAGAAAAAACATCTACACCTCAGAAACCATAAATAATTTAACTATTCTTTTAATGAAGCAGGGAGAACGAGAGATCATACCTGAAATGATCATAGAAGAAAGTCCCATTATGTATTGTCCACTGGGGGTAAAAGTAGGCCTGCTGAGCATTCAGTCGCGTTTCAAACACGCAATAGTCAATAAGTGGCGCCGTCGTTTACAACCTAACTCTGCATACACGCGAAACAAGCGAATAACTGCATCAGCAAATCAAGTCAGGGCTTTTAAATCCGCCTACAACCCGCCTCCTAGTTCCATAACCAATCCTTTTAAGAGGCGATTTTTCCAGCCAATGCGCTTTCAGCGTCATCAAACCTTAGTTGTTAACAGGTGGAGGGAAACTTTTTTCAAAGCAAAATATGGAGGAAATGTTTATTAATTAAATTAACCGATTGGAAAACAAGAAAGAGTCTGTTATAAATGTTGTAGAGAATGATGTAATATGGGTTAAATGTAAGATTGGATTCTACAAATGTTTGTCTCTTAAAACCCTACAAATTTTCCCTACTGAACTCTGACTCCAGTCACTCTCACGTCACTTGCGCCTGTTTACCAGTTGATGTCGCCATTGCCCATGACTGCAGAATCCAACATGGCTTCTCAGCGCATCAACATAAGTTAAAATAAAGCAATATTTTGTATATTTTTGTTTGTCTCTGTCTCAGTAAAACTATCGAACATCTATCTGTGGGCATGACATTTGACATTATCTTTGCAAAATACAGGTTGATTGTTTCATCGATCTCTATATGTGCTTCCTTGCGTGTGTGTACGAGTGTGCGCGGGTGTGTTTCATCTTCCAATACAAACATTGCACTCATATAATTAAGAATTTTTGGTCTGAGTTTTGTTTTTGTTCAAAATCAGGGGGCAGTGTAATATTAGATGTACTAGAATCCATTTCTAATAATCCGAGAAGGGTCTGGCTGCAGTTTATCAACAATCTCACACTTCTCAGACCTGCACGCTCAGACGCCTTCGCTTCCTGTGACGTCACTAGCAATTGACACCCGCACTCTTTGCGCTGCTTGTATTTTGTTGGATCGAGGAAATTTCACGGTGATTGTCGTAAATTTTTATGTTTTGTGCATGTGTGATAGTATTTTATATCCAGTACACAAAATGTAAAAAAAAATAACTGTTTAAGAGGTAGATGGCCTGAGGGAAGAAAATGTTTTAATTCTGGTTGTTTTGGTGCCCAGTGCTCTGTAGGCGCCGACCAGACTGCAGCATTGTGAAGAGATAATGGCTTGGATGTGAGAGGGTTAGGGTGAATTAAATATTATATACATGTATATATATATATATAGCCATACTTTATTTAAATGTTAAAATAAAATAACACAAAGATATAATCCTTGTTGGAGTTCTGATAAATAGTCTGGTTTATTTGTGTCGATTGCAAGTGACGTCACAGGAAGCGAAAATGTCTGAGAGTGCAAGTGCAATTATGCAGCCAGATGCTATTGGATAATCCAGCTAATTAAGGTTCTAATATTTACATATAGATTCTGGTGGTGTTCGGTTCATATAAACTGCGAATGTTCTGCACACCCAAGCCACTTGAGAGAATGAGTTCGGAACTTTATAATTAATATTAACGTTACCAAATACATTTTAGAGGTGTAACATAAAGCTTTCATGGTGTTAAAAACATCTATTTAACTGTCTGCAAATTATTTATATATGCTAAACCTTTTTTATGTTTATAATGCTAAACATTTTCTTTTGATCTGCTCTCGAGGTTCAGCAGATTCTCAGCAGCTTTTGCACTTGCGCTGTATTGCACTAGAGACTTTTGTTGAGCGTTTTCATGGGTTTCTTGTAGGGCTGCACGATCAATCGAAAATAAAACGCACACGATTCGACGGTTTTCTGGGTTTTTTATAAACGCTGCAGCATCTGAAAGCCAGAGGGCGCTCTAACCCTAACTGCAAATTTATGGCATAAAAGTACCACAACACACGATGTTCCAGAAAATCCCTATGGGCATATTTCTATTGCTGTTCTTCAAGTCTCTTCAGGTATTTTCATAAAAATAAATTATATTTATAATAATGATGTTTGACAGATGTTGCTTTTTCAAATGCAGGTTATAAGAAACTCAAATTCGCTCATATTAACCCAACTTGTGTTGTTGTGGAGATCGGTCTTGTGTGGCAGCCTAGGAAGGATGGACTTGCAGCAGAGAATTCTGGGAAGCGTTTTATCAACTAAACCTGACGCGCATATAAATCCTCCTCCTCCTTCACATTGTCACATCTTAAGATCATATTCAATTGGAGGATATTCCATTTCACATCTTTTAATTCCTCCGTCCTGACCCCTGGCATCCTGAAGGAGTGGAGCTAAGACGCAAGAAATGGAAGCAATGAAAGAAAACGAGGATGCACAAAGAAGAATTGAGAAGCACTCAATGTGGTCTTGAGTTTTGGAACCGGACGGTTATTGGTGACGTAGAGTGAGAACACTAGGACACAAGACACTGAACAAGACATATTGAGAAACAGCCAGGCACAATATCTCATTCCCATAATGACCAAACACTCTATCAAGAGGAGCGCAAATTAGCGCAGGGTTTAAGACATGCCGCAAATACCAGTAAAATGACGAAAGCAAACATTAGTAAATTGCGTTACGTGACTCATTTAAATACTCTCCACTCGTAGAGTTTAAGATCTGTTAAACATCTGCTGTCTGCGACTGCAAAGCGCTAATGAAACATTAATTCTAATGAACATATTAAGGACAATTTATGGTGTTTTTCGCAAATTCTTACTCGTAGTTAGGTATGAGGTGTACTCTGGAATGATTAAATGTGCTATGTATATACTGAAAATAACCATAGTATATATAATTTCATATTTGATGTAGTTGCAATTCATTCAATTTTGTGTTCTATATATTATTTTAGTTAAGTTTTTTGACTCCTGTCTGTTTTAATGTGTATAAAAAGTCCCAGATAGATAGATAGATATAGATAGATAGATAGATAGATAGATAGATAGATAGATAGATAGATAGATAGATAGATAGATAGATAGATGAATATTTTCTACAATTGTTTATTAACGTATACCAAACATTTTTTAAACATGAATGAAGTGGTTATGGGTTTGACCAATATTATAACCTTGTTTACAGTGCTAAACAAAAACATTGAAATCAATATAAAGGGTTAGGATTATTTCTATTCAAAAGGTTTGTTTGAGCATGTGTAGGTCTTACTGAACTCCCTTTGCAACTATAGCTTCCACTAACAATAGCCAATCATAATTAGCATATCCTGCAAAACATGGTAGATAAGGACGAAGGCATTCCATGTACATTCGTTTGACCAAACTAACGCATCATGTGCTTTATATAGCAAAGCAACATTATATTAAACTAGTGAGCATGTGTTACAAAATGTCAGATGGTCACACTTAAACTCTTAATACATTTATGTTTAGTAAAGGGTTAGATTTTTTGTTGTTTTGCAAATTGTCTTGGCTTATGAATCTTTGGTCTCCACAAGAATAATTATAGCAAAAAACACAATAACTGACTCAATAGGAACAAAAAACAACAGTAACAATATCAAAGGGCTTGACTGATTCTTTTGTAATCAGAAACCTGAACATCAAGCAAACACAAGTATGCTACTACAAGAAAATGTACTGAAGGACACGATGAGTCAAATAACTTTCACTCACCAATGCCATGTAATGGTCTATCAAATGTCTTTTAGTGAATAAGTGCAGAGAAGAAATACAATAATGAGAGAAGGACTTTTAACAGCAATGAATGTTTTCAATCATCTCTTAAAAAGATGATCATAATTCAGTGTGTGCAGAACAATTACTTGTCACATCATAAACCATCATCATTTACATCTTTGTGTTGACAGACCTGTGACAACCATTGTGGAAATCATTTTTCAGTCATATTTCTTGCTCTATAAAAGTGAATAAATACAATGAAAGGATTGTAAGTAGTTTGTAAGATGAAGTCCACATCTCAAGATAACAAAGGTTTTTAATATAAATATGAATGTTTCTTTCCAGTTGTGTCCAGTACTCTTAAATGTGCAGTATACAGTACCAAATGCTGTTGATAGAAGTGAATCCTTGACTGTATATTTAGGTGTTTATGGCTTTGTGTGTGAAAACGTGCTAGTCTCACTCCTGATTGAAGGAGGTATTTGTTGCGAGGTTCCGATGTAGATTTGGATTCTGGCTATGTCGATTGCGGCTTCTAACAGAGGAGAATGTTGTGTCGCATCCTGGAACTTTACACTTGTGGAGAAGTCGAAGGTGAACTGTTTTGTAATGAGCCCTGAATGTACCTTTGTTGCTGTAAACTTTCTGACAAAGATGACAGGTTATAGGTGATGAGCCGTGAAACTGATGACTGAGGCAGGGCAGAGATTCGGACGCTTGAGCGCTCAGCCCGTCACAGCTCTCGTCACTGTCGTCCAGAGGGAGCCCTTCCTCACTGCCTATATCTGAGTCCCAGGAAAAGTGAGCGCTTCCTCTGGTGCTTAAATCTAATACAGCTTCATCCTCCAGAGCGCCCTCTGCTGAATCTACTTCTCTCACCAGTGCTTTACTCATGGGGAACACCAAGCCTGTACGGTTGCTTCCTTTAAGAATGACCGACATCTGGCTCAGAGTCTCTTTGTCAAGGAAGTCTAGACGATCTCTGCGGAAAGATGAGGCTCCCGAATGATCTTTGGTCAACAGCCTGTGGTGCAGATTCAGGTTTGCACTGTGTCTAGAAAAAATGTAAAAAAGTTTGAAAAAGGCAGACATGCATTTCTTTTAAATTTTGCGGCATTATTGAATGTATTAAGCAAGGTTTATTTGTTTTGCATTTACACAACCACCTATTTTACAATATGTACACAGATTCTAATATAGTAATATAGTCAAAACTAATGCATACTGTGTGTTTGCCTGTGTTCATGTGGTTTCGAGCTGTGTATTACTAATAATAATAAATAAATAATAATAAATGCATGAAGCGTAAATTAAAAAAGACATTTCTAAACCCTTGGCCCAACATGATTTTTTATGTATTTATAGATATGTTTCTTTTAAATAAGTGCTCTGTGTGCTAGTTGGCTAATCCGTCTAACAGTTGTTTTTAGTCGAGACAAAATAACCACTGGTAGTAAACTAAAAGTTCATTTTCACCGTAACCATCTTACCGATCTCTACTGCGACGAGAAGGAAACGCAGCATTGCAGCCATCCACAGTGAACATGTGCATCTCTTTCAAGTGCACGTTTCTGTAGTGCATTTTCACACTGTAAGGGTTTTTGAATGTCTTGTTGCAGATCTCACATGAGTGAGACTGTTCTTCTCTATCATCTGAGCAGAAGGTCTCGGGGTCACTACAGCTGTCTATACAGTGTTCAGCATGGCTTACAGTGAAATTGCTCGGCTGGCTGCAGGGTCGGTCTGGTTGTGAACTACATGGTGGTTCTTCACATTTTGGAGATTTCTCTGTGGAGTTGTGAGTCGTTTTCAAATGTACGAGAGAAGAGGATGACGAGATGATGTAACTGTCCTTGTGAGTGAGAAATGCATCCAGTTCTGTGTTCTGTGCTTTGGGGATGGATCTAAGGGGTGTGGATCGGTTAAGAGTTTCACAGTCCACAGGTGTTTCACTACCCATGCTAACACCACGACAATTTTCTGCTTCTGTACAGGGACTAAGGGCTGGACTTCCCTCCGACGACACATCCTCTGCTGCTAGTTCATCCTTCTCTATCTTTATCGGCATGCTGGACTTTCTGGACTTCTTCTTGGGCGCTGGCTCTGAGCTCGTCTCCATGTGACATGCATTGGTGTTCACAGACGAGGACAGATATGGGAGTGATGGCAGGTTGCCCGGCGTGTGAGCCAGTTCCGCCGGTGTCACCAGGCTGCGGTAAAATGGAAGCACAGGCTGCACAGTCTTGAGGTTGGGGAAGAGGATTCCGCTCTGGCTGATGCCGGAGAAAGAGCTGTGCACTTTGGGCTCTGGGTTGCGGATTACAAAACTAGAGACGGTCCCCTGGCCAGACCTTTCGAACGCCGCCGGCCTCGAGTCACTGCGACCCCGGGAGCCGGAGCTAGAGCTCCCGGTAGCTCCGGGGGAACCCCTGGAGTCTAAGGCTCGAGACACAGCTCGTTGGAAAGGCCGCGGCCAGACCTTTCGAACGCCGCAGGCCACGAGTCGCTGCGACCCCGGGAGCCGAAGCTAGGGCTCCCAGTAGCTCCGGGGGTAAAAAATCGTATCTCCCGGAGCTAGAGCACCGAATATAAACGTGGTTCGAATGATTATCTCGGGCCAGGAAGGTCGCAGAAAGAAACAGCTTTGTGCGTAGAGGAGGGCTCGCCGAGACCTTTCCAACGATACCAGGCACGTGTCGCTGCGACCTTCCTGGGCCGAGATATTTTTTGGAGACACGTTTCTTTGTAGAAAGTACCGGGCGGGTCCTCGATGACTTAGCGCCCGTGAAGAAGCGCTTTTTTCGGATAGAAAATCCCACATTCACCGGTCCATATCTCCGGTCGTAAAACACTTAGAGAAACTCGTCCCGCTGCGACCCCGGGAGCCGGAGCTATTAACGCTAGAAAGTACCGGGCGGGTCCTCGACGTCCCGCTAAGGACTCTCGTGTTTGTCCCCTGCACCACATGGACCCATAAGCTTATCGATCGGAAGATGGCTTTTGGTCTGCTCGCGGCCGCCCGCGTCCACATTGCAAAACCATAAGTATAATAAGTATCTTATATGTGACGTGCCTGTGATAATATTAAAGTGAGATTAAGAGGGGAGTACATATTAACGGGTATATTGGTTATTGTTGTTGAAATTATACCCCCTATAATAAACCAACTGTATTGAAGCTAGAGTCAAATGCTTTTAAAGACACAACCTCTATATAAAGATGTGTCAGTATCTTATATGTGATGTGCCTGTGATAATATTAAAGTGAGATTAAGAGGGGAGTACATTTTTGGCAGGTGTAAATTTAAAATTGTGTAAATTTTTCTCCCCCATTAAACTCGTTCTAGTAAAACTAAAGCTTAATAGTCATGAGGCCACCAACCAAAGATATATTAAAGAAATTAAGTGCTTCTTGTTCCAGCTTTTTAACACTACACAAAGGTTAGAAAAACATACATGGAATAGAATATTTAGACCTGGAAAGAAATAGAGGAATGGTCTGTTAAATACCCTGATACAAAATAACTCATATTTTGTATTTTCATAACTAATAACGTATTTTCAATGTTATCAAAATAGACAATTGAAAACTGTTTGTTTTGTCTTTTAATCGTGATTTTATTGGTCGAACAAAATGTAACAGAAGGGAAAAAATCCTTAAAAAAGAGATAAATGAAAGAATTTTGGCATTTTTAACACCGTCTTATACTTCATGTAAAGGATCAGCCTACAAGTTATTTGTAAGACGGTGTGAATTAGTAACATGGCAACAGCAAACAGTCATCCACGAATCCAAAGATATCGTGATATTTCTTTCTGGAACAAAGTTGTGCACAGATAAATGACATCAGGCATCCAAATTAGTCTGCATAAA
The DNA here is from genome assembly GCF_015846415.1 of Triplophysa dalaica. Lineage (NCBI taxonomy): Eukaryota > Metazoa > Chordata > Actinopteri > Cypriniformes > Nemacheilidae > Triplophysa > Triplophysa dalaica. The sequence goes on along the minus strand of NC_079549.1, from coordinate 25,303,761 downwards.
AAACATAACTATCCCTTTACTGTGATAATCCATGTAAAATTGTCCGGGTGGTCTTGAAGATATCGCTTCCACGAGCGAGCTAAATCTATCTACCATGTTGTGGTGTGTTTATTTACTTGACCCATCTTTAATCCTTAGTATTGCTTAACATCTTTTGGTGATCTTAGATTTTCGGACTTTGACAACAACTAATTTACACATTCATTCCTGGGGCTAGAAGTGTAATATAGAATCGCAGCAAACAGAACTCTTAACTCCGCCTATCAAATGTGAATAATGCGCGTGCACGCGAGGAGAGTATGATTTGTCCGGGGAGTCGGATTTCGGTACAACACCTGTTATCGACCTGTCTCACACGCTGCTACTCCAACAGTGCTCCGCGACTCATCGACTCTGTGTTTATTCGTGGTGTGGTCTGCTGCACTCGCTCTCATAGCCATAAGCTGTCTCACCGCAAGTGAAACAAACACTCACTCCCCGATGCAGGCACACGTGATTCGTCTCGCTCTTGCAGTGTTGATTTCAGTTACGGACACACAGCGCTGCCACCATCTGTCTCAGTCACAGTTGTTGCACTTTGATAGGGAAACATTCACAGCTGATCAACCCCAAAGTTGATCACTTATTAGTTAATTGAATGATAGGAGATCCAGGCGTAGCTTGGGAATACTGCTTGTAACAAAAACACAGCAATCAATACAAAGCAAACACAGCAATTCACACAAGAGAAAACACAGCAATAAAATGTGAACATGCATATATATAAAATACATTGTGCAACATCTTTGATCCACAAAAGCACATAGTGAAAAACGGGGAATAAGGAATACAAGACAAATAAAGAGAAGAGAATAGATAAAGTGCAATTGTCGAAGTGCAAAACAGTAATACTCAAGTGCCTTGTCGGTGTCCTTGCTCGGTGGAGTCGCACAGGTAGAGTCGATGGTCTTTACTCTCTTCGGTCTGCGCACGCGATGAGGGCTGCACGCGGTGGTTGATCGTACTTGTATACCCATTTAAATCACGCGATTGAATTCAGCAGGACACAATTTACCATATCTGCCAATAACACGCGAAACCAACGCAACTAACAACACGTGACGCAGCGGTTGTAAACAAAGCAACGAAACTGCGGTAGACTCATTAAGACACGATTAATCAATTACACTTTGAAGTTTGTTGCAGCTTAAGAATCAACTGAAACTCATTAGTCAAGCTTATGATTGACTATGAAATGAATCTTTAAGCATTAGCGTTGTGTACTCTAGACACTTCTTTATTTATCACATGGATATTTTTTCTTCGAGCATGTCTTTGATTTTATCTACTACATTGCATAACATCTAGAATATAATTATTATAACAATAATGTAAAGCTTACGATTTAAATTTTGTTTTGCATCAGTTCCTCCTTTTGGTCTGTTTACATGCAAGTTGGAAAGTCACGACTGCTTAAATGTATAGCTGTCATCAGTCATGATAACTGTCCAAATTATCTTACAGACGCAGTGCATTTTACACTGTTGTGATGCATTGTCTTAACAATATATTTGGCTTAGCAAAAGCCTTTGGGATGAAATTGTATTTCATGCAGGTCCATTTTTTAAGGTGATTCAGGTTTAATGTTGTTGTAATCATGGCTAATCTATTACAAATCCTGTTTTCTGTATTTATATACTTACTGTAAGGCTGCTTTGGTATAATGTAAAATTGTGAAATGCCCTATAAAAATACATTTGAATTGAATACATTCATGCATATCATACAACAAATCTGAATGATCTGTAATGTGTCTAAATGTAAAGATCAGAGTATGCAAGTCTGAAATTCTACAGAAAAGATATGATAGCAGAAAAATTACATTTCTAACTATAATATGCATAAACATTTGACAAACGGTTTTCCTTTAAAGCAAAATATACTGTAAATTAAAGCTCCTGTACAGATTTTGTGTAGCAGGGAGGCTATGTGGTTATTTGTTACTTATATATGGGTGTATTCGAGTACAGTAGTATAGTAGTATTTGATACTTTCGAATATCTGTAAGTGCAAGTTAACAAAACACAATAGAATCCATTACAAGCGATTATTATTTTACATTTTGTCCACACTGGACTTGACGAACCCATTAGAAAATTCATTTGACATGTCATGTCGCGCCGCTTGCTTCTGGTGTAGACATGGTGTTAAGGGCAGTTTCCTGGATAGGTCTTAAGACTAATCCTTGACTACAATAAATGTTAGAGCTGTCTAAATTATAAATAATTAGCAGTGACATACTAAAAAAAACATTACTTATGGTACTTATGTTTTTTAAGATATGCAAATTGTTTACTGTCCCAGATACATTTTACACAGAGTTTACTGGAACCTTATTACAACGACCGAGTACGAAAGGAAATGTTCACGACTATTGCATTCTGTGCATCAATGTTTTTGTGGCCTACATGAGCACTCAAACCATCAGCACAGTACACTACTGCTATTGCAAATGAAACCCACTATAAACTGAGCCACTGTTGGGTCTGACTACTGTTTATTTATAATCATAAATGTCATAACTAGAGCACAAAAACTATCAACCAGACCACCTTCACCCTCACTCCCCACCTCGACAGCAAAACTAAACAGTCAGCAATGGGCTCTATGCATTCATGACTTCCTCGTTTCAGGGTCAGAACCCTGGGCAGTTTCCGGTTGGGGAGAGTTAACGTGGAAAAAAAGAGAAAACAGTTCAATTTAGCAGATGCTGCACATTGCGTCACACAGCAGTGGTATCTAGAAGCGCTGTTCTATCATATTTCAAACTATACTTTCATAAGTTAACATTTCGTTATAACATTCAAATACGGTAGAACAGTGCTTCTATATACCACTGCTGTGTGTCGCAATGTGCAGCATCTCCTAAATTTAATCCTAAATTCTGACCCTGAAACGAGGAAGTCACGCATGCATAGAGCCCATATAAAAGCCTTCCATAGACAGAAAATCTGCAATGAATGAAAACTGTCTATGATTGGCTCTCTCCTGTAACCCAACATAAAACCTTCTGTACAACATACACCAGCATCCCAGAATACACTAGACATACAGATACTTGAGGCTTTGCTGTTTGCAGAGTTCTTCTCAGGGAGCCGTTGTCATGGAGACAGTGAGCCTTTTCTGTGAAATGACAGTCAGAATGCAGTGCTCCTTCTGAAGGATGACATACAGGTAGATGGAGAGTGATCAAAAGAACAGGACATGCAATGGCTGATGGACGTGTCTGTGCTGTGGATGAGCCAATCAGAGAAGCCCATTCCACTTGAAGATCTTGGTGATATGTCAACTATTCCATAATTGTCTTTGAATTTCAATCCATTTTTAACCCAAATCTACTAGCCAGGTACACAAAAACACACTCTCACATACCTCAGACATCCATCCATCCTATACAACAGATACACACATGCATATACAGTGTACACTCTCTCACTCTCACTGTCTCTCTCTATCTTTCTCAAAGCAGTAGGTGTCAGTGCACACAGTGTGTGTCTGTGCGTTCTACTATATATGTTTGTCTCAATGTCCAGTGTGTTTTACTGTCCCAATGGGTGTGTGTTGTATCATTGTGTATGTGTGTGCGCTGCTGTAATCTTCACTCTGCTTCCTCCTCCTCTTCCTCCCTGACAGGAAGCATTTCCTCCTGCAGACATGATCTGAAGTAGCTGCTGAGTGTCGCCGCCATGTGCCGTCTGCTGTTTTTGGACAAGAAGTGACCCTCGTCTGGATAAATCTAAACAAAAAGTTCAAGTGAGCTTTGTACCTATGTGTGTGGAGACAAACAAAAGCAAAAAATATAATGTTCTACAGAACCGTGGTGCTACACATCTACACATCAACACCCTAACCTGGTGAAAGTACATTGACAACAATGAAAAAAGGACCATCAACACTGTAAAGCAGGGCTTCCCAGGGTCGGTCGCGGAGGACCGGTGTCCTGCAGAGTTCTGCTCCAACCCTTACCAAACACACCTGATCCAGCTCAACAAGGTCTCATTAGACACAGCAGAAACTTGCTAGCCCTTCAGGAACAAGTTTGTGCACCCCTACTGTAAACTCTGACTGATAAAACAACTTGTATATTAGTTTATTCCTTTTTCATGAAAACTGCTAGATTCAGCCACAGCATTTTCTGACTGGTTCAAAACTAACACTGAATAAATGCAGGAGTACTGAATTTCTATTAGTCCTAATCTATGAAAGAATATTTTTGGTTTGGTGGTGGTGGTGGTGGACTTGATCTGCTGCTACTGAGCAGGTTTTAGTACCTGTAGAGTGTAGTTCGCTCCAACCTTCACAAGGTTCTTAATAAGCTCAGCTGTGTGCTGGAAATGAATGTTTGCTGAATGGAAAAACATGGCATTCATTAGAAAATTTCAAATCAGTATTTCTTCATGGGTTGCAATAGTAGTAATGTAAACATCAAGACAGAGGCATTCCCCGATTTAATGTCCAAAACTACATGAGAACCTGTAAGTTAGCAAAGCTAACCAACCCCCCCCACACACACAAAAACACATACACACACAGACACACACACTCACACACTGATGGCACTTACCATCTGCAGTAGCGTGTAATAACATTAGTGTTTGATCCCTAAAGCTCTGTGGATTCTGAAGCACACTGGAAAACTACAAATAAAACGTTGTGTTACATTTCAATTACTTCTCATCAGAGTTTGAGTTTAGAAACATTAGACCAGAACAGACCTGATATCTGCTGTCGTCCTGGAGAGGAGATCCTAGATACCGCTCAGAGAATGCAGAGGCTGAGAGAGAGAGAGAGAGAGAGAGCCGCTGATCAGTTTTACTCCATCCTCATGTCTAACTCGGTTTCTATTACAAGCATTATGGTGAAGAATTACAGCAATGACTCCACTTACCATACAAAGACCAGTCAGTGACAGGTGACATGGCCGCTGCACAGCGAAACACATTCTCGGTAGATTTAATGAGCTGAAGTGCGATATTTCCTCCATAGTTCTGCAGAAAGACACAACAGCAACAATAGCGGCGATGCCTTCATGAGAGGAATGTGACCTAAAGGTTAGACGATACTCAAACTGCATCTTACCCGACCAAACACACCAATCCTGGATCGGTCAATGTAACCCTTTTCCAACAGGTAACTAAAACAGAAGCAAAAGCATCTCAAAGCAGTGTATACATGCTGCTAATGTCAACATTACGGTCAGTAAGTAAAGACAGAATTAACTTTCTTTATTACAAATCCAATCCATCCTTCATTCTTACTTGACAGCAGTTAGATGATCCTGAATTTCCACAACTCCCAGACGCTTGTGCACCTCCTGTAAAACCTTCTGACCCAGGAAGCCACTCCCTCTGCCATCAAGACGGGCCACAATAACACTGTCGGAGCTGACCAGCACAGAGTCCCAGTCAAGTGAATACTGCTCATTCACCTGCTGGCTACCAGGGGCACTGTCACTGATGCACACAGAAAAAACACGGCTTCATGTGCTTTATCAAATTTTGTTGTTAAATATATAATAGTAACAGACTAAAATTGTATCCTGCATTGATTTACATTCCAGAAAAAAAATGAATTTTGCACCCAGGCAAGGGTGGCAACAAATATTATCCTGTCTCCCCAAACTAAAACTAAACTAAAACTGACCTAAAAACTGCCATCATATGAATTTGGAGCTGTAAACTCACACATGCATACACAAACACACAAACACAGATCTGCTTACATCAGCAGAAGAAGAGCGTAAGTACGTGAATCAGAGAAGTCGGGTGGATATGCAATCTTTAGCGGCAACTCTGAAAGAACAGCAGATAATGCACATGAAGAATATTATGTTAATATTTAATGATCAATATAATGCTTTTAAAGCACAAGACATGAAAAAGATAGATTAACAGAATATCCAGTACGTATGCAACCAAACAAACAAAATAAAATAAAAACTTTACCGAAGTGGTCAGTCTGGATGCTTTTGTATTCCGTCATTTGGATTCTTTTGTATCTAAGAGCAGCTTTGAGGACTGCATTATTTTCCAAGATGTAATAATCTGACAAGAGATTAAAAAGCATGAGACTTTTTTGTACAAACGTGCTGTGGAGGAATGATCTAGAAACATGTGAATCAGAACACAGATGATGAAGAGATCAGAACTCACTGGCAGTGTTTAAGGTGTGTATGATCACCGCTGGGGCTCCAGGACCTGCAAATGAACCACATCAACCAGTGAGATCCAGCATCAACACTACTATGTCCTGACGCTCGATGTAGCATCATAAGTGGCCATTCTTATGCTGATTCTACAAACTCACAGTCCTTTCACTACAGAAGGTTTCCCTGAAATAAACTTCACAGTATTCATATTTGACGTAAATGGAAGTTCCGACCCAGTGTTTACAGGTGTGGAGAAAGAAGACCGTTCAAAAGTTCTTGGATGTTTAATGACACGTTATATGTCTTCATGATTTGGGTGATTAAATTATCATTATCATGAAATTTAAATGGGGAACTTAGGGAAGAGGATGAGAGCAATAGTCCAAAACACGTGAACACAGTGATTAGGGCTGCAACAAAGAATCATTTTGATAATCGATTCATCTAACCACTATTAGACCAATTATAAAACTAATAATCGATTCATTCGCAGATTAATCATCATCAGTAGGTTTTGATCGATTATTCAATTTTTGCAATTCATTAAAATATTGCGTTTGACCTATTTTAACTAACAAATTAAACAAGGACATTATTTCAGCCTTTGAAAATTGTAGATTGAACTTCGAGCCAGCTGAATGGAGAAATTTCCATCAGGTTTCTGTCTTCAATCAATAGTCATCAATAGTTAAACTGCTGCTACTCTGTTTTAAATAAGGCAGAGCATTGACACAATTGCACTTTGATTTCTAAGCTTGCAACTCTAAAGACTGATCAATTACATGATTTATTTAAGATAAATATAGGCTAACCCAGCTGGAAAGAAACAATAGAAACCCATTAGAACCCATCAAAGAGAGAATGGTTTCCATTGAAATAGTATTATGTATTTCTGTAGTATTTTTCATTAAATCCGTTACAAAACTCATTTTCGTAGTGTGTTTTAGGCATTATTCCCACCAATAGAATTCCTCACGTACCAATAAACATTAGACCATTAAAGTTTCCATGAAAAGCATTTAAATTGCCCTAATCCATGACATTTTCTATGGTATTTTGGGCAGGGCTCTATCTATTGTTTATTCAGCCGGGACGTTTAATCCTCTTATACAGGTACAGATGGAGCATTTTAAACAATATACTTCAGTTTCTAAGAGAACATGTTTTTGGGGGTCAAGAAAGAGTTTGCAGTATATTTCCTTGTCCCTAACTGCAAAACGCTCGCTCTGTCACTTAATGTGTTTATATGCTAGGCCAAATAGGAGTAAGATGCAAAAATCTCTCTTGGGAATTTGCTTGTTCAGCTTGCATTGGCATTCGGCATGTTCTTCTATTTTGTTGCCTCTTGAAGGGTTGTCGCGCTACAGCGCCACACAGGTCAAACCACGTTTTTGCGGGCCCTTAAAATACATCATGTGAAATCAAACGACTACTCGACAACAAAATGATTTATCGACAAATTTTTACTGTCAACCTTATCGATAATGTCGACTAATCGTTGCAGCCCTAGCAGTGATGATGGACCTATGTCTGCATGAGTAACATTTTAAGGTACTGGCACTTCCACAGAAGAACTATCAGCATAGCATGCAATACAATACTCATATATTCCAAATGGGTTAATTCAGCAGACAATTTAATCCACATCAACTCACAAATGAGGGAGCATTTTACATTTTGCCGCAAGAGCCGACAATAAGTAGAGTACACAACTCAACGTTTACATGGAGAACAGTTTACCCCTCGAGTTAGGCTTAAAGAAATCTGCATTTCTTTAAAACTTGATTGACTGGCTGAGATATACGGTAAAATATGAATAATCTGCGTTGTCTCTTCTTCATACCTTTGCAGTGTAGTATGACGTGATGTTTGTTTGGGCTAAAAACTGCACTGAAGAACGTGCATTGAGCTTTACTCAATTCGCATGTCAGACATCGCCGTGGAAACAATCCCACTGTTGACACGCTGTTGACACGCAAAAAAATAACAAATCAGATGCCTGATTTTTTTTAACAATAACATATTTCAGCCGCAGTTTAATTGCATGTTCTTTAATTTAGGATCTATAACCCTTTTAAAATCACTGCTTGATATTTCACTCCTAGAAACAGGTAGAAATCACAGATGCCGTTTTATAAATATGTCATTTATGTGATTATGAGATGATATGAACTTTACACTCTCACCTGTAGAGCTGTCTGCGCCGGGGCGAACCTTCGGTGCTCAGGAAATATCTGAATGCATGCATTAATAAACAGAATCAAGACTTTGCAAAGCTTATTGCTGTGTTTACACATGGGCTCTCTTGGGTAGAAAATACACAATCAAAATTCTAGCTGGATCATATAAAATAACCTAAAACCTTGATGAGAAATGTGTATGTCTTGTTCCCAGAAGAAAAAAGTTGTTTCGTAAAAAGTGTTATACAAATACAATTGAATGGAAATTAATTAATTTGGTGACAACAAAAAAGTTGGTTTTACTCACATGCTGTGCGGGTTCTCATCGTAAGCCAGAATCTGTGACACTTCCCAATTACCTGATGTCAGATGTCGCACTTCATTCTGATCCGCCCGCACCTGAACAACCACATAACACAATAACAAGCTGGAATCTCCACACAAGGAGCATGGCAACATGTAATGCTTGCCGCTCTCCAGACTAAATTATAACCCTTAAATAAGCCATAAGTCTAGATAATTTATGTATATTAGTGCTGTCAATACACTAAAATCAAACATAACATTGATGTTTTTAAATATACATTTAATCTCCTAATGAATGTAGAAATAACAGATTTCTTATAAAACATCAACAGGCAATATTCTGGTATTGGTACTCCATTAAATTTATTATTTTTTCTTTATTTTAACATTAATTATTGGCATTTAACATTGAAGTACAGTACAATTGAGAGCGCTAATGTCTAACAGGTAGGAAATATACAGAAATGGAATCAAGTTATCAAACACATTACACTCTTTATGCTAAATTCTAAATTAAATATAGAATTAAAACTTTAAAAAAGAAAAAGACAGGAGTTACAGCAGCAGGTTTAAGAATGCGGCCCCTTTAAGAGCGCAGATCTGATGCCCTTTTCACAATTCTTTGCATTCATTAAGGATTTTATTTAACATGTTGAAATCTGTGGTCACATTAATAAACCGGCTACACAGAAAATCGCATCTACATAGAGGTTTGAGCCATTCCGGGTTTCTCTCGTGCAGTTACGTCACCGTTGATAGTCTGTTTAGTCATTAAACATGCAGCGGTCAGAAGCTGTATTTTTATATCTCTTCTCAAGTACAAGTACCTGCATATGCAACAAAACGTTTCTACATCATCTGCTTGATTACAGAGCGGACTTTTACACATTATTTTACTATTACTTCCATTTGGGACTTTTACTATTCTGGTGTCAGACATGCGCACATAAACAAAACTGAAAGAAAACCAGTAAAGGCGTTTACATGCAGCGCGAAATCTGAGTAATGAGCAAAAAACTTTCTCTGACCAGTGGGTTTTACTTACGGCGCTTATGACCTTTACCCGATAAAGAAAACCGTTTTATGCATTTACATGACCTTACACGTTATCAGCTTCTTAAGCATAATCGGAGTAAGACTGCATGTAAACGCACTCATTGACGCACCCTTCAGCCTGTGACTGTCACTGTATATACCAGATGGGTTCAAATCGCGCCTAAATGGTTAAAAGGCCTTTACATGAATAAGAGCGGGATTTATATAATTTCACACTAGACAAAGGATGACTAAATAAACGGATGATGCGTTAATTGCGTTAAACGGGAACTCCGCCCAAAAAAGAAAATTCTGCCATTAATTAACCTCAAGTAGTCTAACATCCCTAGGACCTCCGTTTTCCCCCGGAACGCATGAAGGTAGTTTACGAAGCGTTCTGACGCGATGTTAAACTACTTAAATAAAGTAAAGTAAATAAAGAGACCCCCTTTAAATATTTAAACGCTTTAAACTGAAAAAAATATATTGCATGCGTTAATGTGTTATTGTTGACAGCCCAATTATAAATCGAAGCTAACCCTTTTGAAACGGTGTGTACCTGTGAGTTGAACATTGCTATGTGCTGGAAGTCTCCGCGACCGCCCTGCTTCACTGGGACTGTCAGGAAGAATCGACTGCAATCCCTTGAGAAGAACGGTTCCTGGTTCTGGAGCATGTAAAATGAGAAGTGTATAGTTTACAGAGACTTGAGATCTCAACATCTCTCCTGGCTAAAGACAACGTGTCACTAAACAAAACCTATCTGAAGTCAAATTTTAAACCATACATGGTGAAGACTCACCTGTCTGGAGAGCCAAACATCTGATGTTTCCTCGTGCCTCTGAAACACCATCAACATCATCTTTAAGATATTGTTAGTGTAACGATACTGACTGTGTTTGTCTGTGTGTGTGTACCTTGATGCACGCTCCAGTAGTAGAGTCACATACAGTCAGAAAGGAGACATTCTGTGCTCGGTTTAACCAGCGGACTGCTGTCTTAGTCTTACTGATCCACTTTACCATCACTACATAGTGCTCCCTGCAGAGAGACATAGACAAAAGGAGACAGAAAGAGACAAACACAGACAGAGAGAGACAGAGATAGAACAAGAAAGAGAGAGAAAGAAAGAAAGATATTTTTACTGGCCTGAAGCGGACACTCTCTCTCTCTCTCTCCAGTATCACAATACCTCAGTTTGAGCTCATCGGGTGGAGTGAGCTCAAGAGTGTGTGTCGGCCCGTATAGATTGACTACAAACAGTTTCACCATGGGATTATGTTGTCCAGCCTGCAGAAATGTATATACAACATTTAAATCACACAAATATCTGGTGTTTCAGCCGGTGACACAAAATATTCCAGAACATACAGTGACCCTGTAGAGTACAATATTTGAGTGACATTTTTGATAACAAAAGATAACATAAGATATGAAAGATATAAATGTTTCTAAGCATTTCTGTGCCATAACTTTAGTAACTCCTGTCAGTGACTGTAATGAAACAACACAAGACTAGTGTCTGCACATTTACCAGTTCTCCCTTGCAAATAACTAAAAAATAATAAGTGAATAGTTTTCTTATTTGGCACACTGCCCGGTGAGAGTGCTCCAAGCTCGGTATTTTGGCCCAAACCCAGAGTAAATGTTTCGGCCTGAGATAGAAAACGGGCCGACTGTGAGGAGTCGGGGTGGCAGAGGGATGCTGAAAATAGTTGAGAGAATGAAGGTAATACAGCTTTGTCTATACTTATAGGGGCTTCCTCTTACGCAAAAAGGGTAGATCATGTAACTGCTGATGATTTCTAATTTCTAAGGGGCCATTCACATTTTGGTTCTAAAACGCCACGCAAAACGTGAGCTGCGCCGCTTCTCTTATCACATGACCCACGATGTGCACGCGGCACTCCGAAAAGTGGAAATATTTCCATCTCGATGCGGCGCACCTATAAAAATGTTCGCACCTCACCGCATGCGTGTCGTCACCGCGATGCTCCCAATATCGCGCAAAAGACGCGAAATGTGAATGGTATATGTGTATATATACATAAAAAACAGACCATGAAACAAAAAACAACACTTGGGAAAGAGCGACACTGTAACAATTTATAGTCAAAAAGATCTACTATTTTGTGATATTTCTACGCATAAGGATGTCAGTGCATGTTAGTCATATTGGACGTTCTGAATAAAAAGGGCTAAATGAATAAATGTAAATGTGTGTCGCTACTGACCTTCGGGAATGGATACTGTTTGCCCTTCGGGTAAGCAGAGCCGGTGAAAGAGGGCAATACCATGTTTGGCACCATACTATCATTCAAGACCAGAAATGCCAATCGCTCACCATCAGGTGACCACCAGTGTGCCACGTGAGTGTGCAGGATCTCCTCTGTACACAATCATCAAAGTGAGTGTTGATGTAATGTGAGCATTTTAATCTCAGAGTACAGATTGTCTAACAATGACTGGAAATATTCATCCGCATTGTCTCAAACATGTCTCATATGTGACCCTGCAGCACAAAGCTGGTTTTAAATGGTACGGGTATATTTGTAGCCATAACCAACAATACATTGTATGGGTCAAATTATAGATTTTTCTTAAATCCCCAAAATTATAAGGGTATTAAGTAGAGATCGTGTTCCATTAAGATATTTTGTAAATGTCCTTCAGTTCATATAACAAAACTTTTTTTAGTGGATTAGTGTTGCACGATACATCGGTACTAGAAAAGTAGCGCGATACCCTTCTGTTAAAACAATATCAATTTCTCATTTATTTGGTATTTGTACTTTAATGACATGTGCTCTCAGCTCAAACATAAGTGCCTTTTCTGTCTATTCACGGCTCATCAGTGAAGCAGATGAGCAAAGGGGCATTATAGCCGTGTTAGAGCGTCCGCCAAAGTGCAGACGAAGTCTGTCTGTGCAAAATCTGCAGACCAAAAGTGCCAAAATGATCAGCTTGGCAAAGCATTTCACCAACAGACATCCCGACTCGTTTAAAGAACTCAATAAGTGACAGGTGGCGTATGTGAATGATAACAATTCCCTGAATAATGCTTGATGATTTATGTTGTGACAGGCCAAAATTACCAGCATTGATAACGCTTTACAACTAGGTTCCATTTAAAAAAATTTTTAGCTAACATGAACTAATAATTGTTAATCAATTTAAAATATTAACAGTTGTATTTGTTAACATTTATCAATGAACTAATATGAATAAACAACTAGATTTGTATATTTATTTAAGCACCTCTGATGGACAACTTTAAAGTCCATTTGGTCAATATTTAAATTTTTGCACCCTCAGATTCCAGATTTTCAAATAGTTGTGTCTCTGCCAAATATTGTCCTATTGTAACAAACCATATATCAATGGAAAGCTTATCATTTTGAAAATGTAGCCTTATGATTGGTTTTGTGGTCCAGGGTCACATAGAGAGGGTACACAAGCAAAGATTCTCACCTTCATACAACCAGTCAGCAATCCCGTTATATATGACGCCCTCCTTGCCTGATGAGGTCAGTCTGAGTGAGTTACTCCTGACATCCGACTGATAATAAATGTTATTCTCAAATATATACACCTATACACACAAACAAAGTTGAAAAAAATCAATCAACAGTGAATTTTTATGTATGTAATGATACCTTTGTTTATGTGGGCTGATTACTGATAGTATCTCACGTCTTTAAAAATAATGCAAGTCTCTAACTAGAAAGCTGAACTAAAAAAAATTATTGGTGAAACAATATGTGTACGCGTGTACTCGTGGGAGTAGAAATTGTGTTAAGATGTTTATGTTCTGCATTTCGCCATCTTTTAAATGTGTTTCTTTGGAATCAACAGCTTTAATGTTTAATGTAAAAAAGTTGATCTAGAGTACAAAAAGTCACTTTTAAGGAAGACATTGTACTCAAAGGTCATTGGCTGATAACAACATATTTCCAACCAACTGTTTTCATTTTGCTCCAGCTAATGCACATGCACAAAAGTTTACAACACTGGAGCCCCTCCCCCTGAGAGTCGGCAGTCTTCAGTGATTGGCTCTTATTTATAGAAATAACACTGTAGCATCATGATAATATTCATTTTATTTTGGGGTAATATTCTATAATAAATGCTCATTCTCACCAACTGTTGACCCTGGATACCCCATGCAGCATGCTGGAGTTTAGAGTTTAACACTTCTGGAGGATCCAGCTCACCAACCTCCCTACACACACACACACACACACACACTTAGCTGAGTTCCTGTACTTGTGTTCGCTTAACTCTGTACATTTATGAAGTCCAATAACTGCTGTGTACTTCACCTGGTGTGGATGTTGTAAATAATGTAGGACGCTGTGAATGAGTGTCTGTAGACCTGTGAAGAGAGAAAGGGAAAAATTGACAAACTACATGTGTAAATCTGCATCATGTTTTAAGGGAAAACATTACACAACATCAAAACATATAGGGCATCCAATCAAAACTGTTTACTATTGTCAGGGTTACAATGAAAGGGCTTTTGTGCTTTTACTGAATCAGATTGTAATTTATGGGTAAATAAATCACTTCCTACTCAAGCAACACACTTTATTTTTAAAACTTTGTGAAGACAAAGATGACAACAGAAAACAGCACAAACCTGTTTGACATTGTAGGTAAACAGCACATACTTCATGTCGGGGCTGATGGAGTAACTTGTGGCTTTAAAAGCATCCTGGAAAAACAGCATGAATGATGTTGCCATTGTTATTTTTGCACAAGAATAGAACGACCTGATGTCAATCACAACACTCCTGATAGTTAGACTGAGCGCTACATTCCTGTCTATTCAGAGTTTAGTTTGCTGGTCACATATATTTCACTGTGGGTTAAAATGATCTTGCTTCTAATGAACTATCAACAGAACTTATGTCTCGATTTCATGCATGTTGTTTTAATACATATTCAAACACTGTGTTTAAATGTGTGTTGTCATGAATTTAAAATGATTTACTCACAAATGTGCTGTTCTTCAGCAAAATCTCTGTTTCATTTGTGAGGATGTTAAACTTGATCACATGGCCATTGTGGTTTCTGTAGATAACTTCAGATTCTGATAAGAAAAGAGTATGGTGAGAAAAGTGTTTACATTAGAGCAACTTGTGTGAAGGGTGTTTGTGAAATGCTTTTTGGCTCTCTAGTTCTCAGTTTTGCACGACTTTAAAAAATGTGCAGCGACCAAATGTAACAAACATCAATATGAATGCAGCATGTCATTTTACAGATTTCCTCATAAAATAAACTGAAATTTAAAGATTTTCTATGTTTTTTAAATACAATAAAAAATACAAATTTACAAGAAAAACAGAGGGGAAAATATAATTTTACAGGGGAAAATACTTTCATTTATTGCTTACTTCCCAGCTGCCGGAAACTTTTCCTCTTATTTTTTTTTTTTTTTTTTTTTACAGTTTACTTTTGAAATACGGTCAAAAACTATTAAATTACAGAAAAATTATTTAATATTTATCCTTATATCCTATAATTTTACAGGGGGGGGTTATTTTATGGTATATTTTGGTATATTTCTGATATTCCAGTTTAAGTAAAATTTCAGTAGATAACAAAAAAGGGTTTGGTAAAATACAGTACAATAAAAACGTACATTTGCTTAATGTTACCCAAACGTCTACTCTGTACAGAGATGTCAAGAGTATAATATTACACATATAATGTTGACAAAAAAATATTTTCACAAAAAAAAAAACTGATTGATCTAACCCTAACCCACACAAAATACTCTAAATTTGTTGATATTTAACTTAATTACTGTCGACGAAGACAGCATTTAGAAAAGTTTAAAATGGTGGTCCTTCAAATTTTTAATTAAACTTGATTATGTTTAAACAATAATTGTTAGAAATCCTAACCCTAAAATACTGAAAAACACAGTGAACAACAGCAAGAGCTCAGAAATTATGTTGAAATAAGGTTGTCCAGACAGATGTCATTTCACACAGACCAATACTGCTCTGTTTTCAGTAGAGTTACTAAAGTTATGTAAGCTTAAGTGTCCTGTCTGGCTGTTAGTATCTAAGATTAAAAAAAACACAACAAGCAGCAAAATTTTTCAACTACACATTCGAGCAAAAAGAAAGGTTCTGCTGACGTGTAGAGCTGCAACACTCATGAGCTTCAGAGAGTTTCTAGTCATGTGAGATCAGATCAATGTCAACACTAGATGTCGAATCACAGAAGGTCCTGCAGCACACACTGGCAAATGGTAGAGAAACGTAATGTACATATTTCATTTTACAGCTCTTAAATTCAGCATTCAGCGGGGAAAATAAGTATTTGACACATCAGCATTTTTATCAGTAAGGGGATTTCTAAGTGGGCTATTGACACAAAATTTCCACCAGATGTAGCCATCAAGCCAAATATTGAATTCATACAAAGAAATCAGAACATTTAAGTATTCAAGTTCAGTCATAATAAATAAAGTGAAATTACACAGGGAATAAGTATTGAACACACTTTATTTAATACTTTGTATAAAGCCTTTGTTGGTGATTACAGCTTCTTGACGCCTCTTGTATGGAGAGACCAGTCGTCTGCATTGCTCAGGAGTGATTCTGCCCCATTCTTCCACACAAATGGTCTTTAAATCTTGAAGGTTCCTTGGGCCTCTTTTATGAACTTTGATCTTCAGTTCACTCCATAGATTTTCCATGGGATTTAGGTCAGGTGATTGACTGGGACATTCAAGCAGCTTGATTTTCTTTCTTTGAAACCTTTTCATTGTGTCCTTGGCCTTGTGTTTGGGTTCATTGTCTTGCAGAAAATGTCAACCATCTTTTCATTTTCAGCTTTCTGGTAGATGGCAGCAGATTTTTATCCAGAATGTCCCGGTACATTTCTCCATTCATCCTGCCTTCAATAATATGAAGTCTGCCAGTACCCCTTGCTGAAAAGCAGCCCCAAACCATGATGCTTCCACCCCCAAACTTAACTGTTGGTATGGTGTTCTTGGGGTGGTGGGCAGTGCCATTTCTTCTCCAAACATGGTGTGTAGAATGACTGCCAAAAAGTTCAATTTTGCTTTCATCTGACCATACTATAGTCTCCCAATAATCCACCGGCTTCTCCAAATGCTCTTTCTCAAACTTTAACCAAGCCTCAACATGCTTTTTGTTCAGCTATGGAGTCTTGCGTGGTGAGCATGCATGGATGCCATGGCGGTTCAGTGTATTGCTTATAGTTTTCTTTGAAACAACAGTACCTGCTGATGCAAGGTCTTCCTGAAGTTCTGCCCGAGTGGTTCTTGGCACTTGGAGAACTCTCCTGATTATTCTTTGGACTCCTCGGACAGGGATCTTACGTGGAGCACCTGATCATGCCCGGTTTATGGTGAACTGATGCTCTTTCCATTTCCGGATAATGGCCCCCACAGTGCTCACAGGAACATTCAGCATTCTGGAAATGCGCCTATAACCATTCCCATCAAAATGCTTTTCAACGATAAGATAACGAAGATCTACAGAGAGTTCTTTGCTTTTACCCATCATGAAGTCTTTCCTGTGTGTCTCCTAGGTAATGAGAAGCCTTTATAGGCCATCAATTAGTACTGATAGGGGGCAGGGTTTCTCTCTCAATACTGACAGATTTAAGGTGATCTGCTTGCTTTCTATGCCATTTTGCACCTTGTTACAGTAATGTGTTCAATACTTATTCCGTGTGTCATTTCACTTTATTTATTATGACTGAACTTGTTTCCTTAAATGTTCAGATTTCTTTGTATGAATTCAAAACTTGTCTTGATGGCTACATCTGGTGGAAATTTTGAGTCAATAGCTCACTTAGAAATCCCCTTACTGATAAAAATGCTGATGTATCAAATACTTATTTTCCCCGCTGTATTTAAAAAGTCATTTCAATTCATAAGAATTTGTCTAACATAAAAAATACAACCAGCAGTAAATCCTGTAAAGCTGCATTGCAACCACGCACATTGAGAAAAGCTAGAGAGACATCAAATTCAGCTGAATTTAACTTAATAAAATAATCAAATGAAGAAGAGAGATGTTGGTGTGGGTGTCTGTGTCTGTCAGTGCAAACATTTACAGCACAACCCAATCTCAGCAGCCTTTGTGAACAGGGAGCAGATTACAGACTCTCCCTCTCGCTGATATTGGACGAGTTCTGCCAGGGGAGCAGACGTGTGACCAACGAGCTTCCGGGAGAAGAACAGCGTTCAGGTGTTAAGGGGAAACTTGGCAAAATGTTTTGTCTACAAGTTAAAGGATGGAAAAAACAGTATGACATGTAGCTCTGGAAGCAGACAGCAGTATATCAAAAGATTTCGGATTGTCAGACTGGCAGTAATGTTGCTATAAAAACCAGTTCTCAATCAAAGACATGGGCCACAGGAACATCATGCTTCACTTTCAGGGTTCTGTATGACATTCATGTGTCAGGATAACTGTAAGACTACAATAAACACACTTCTGTCCAGCCTGCTGAAGGATTCTGACGCCTTCACACAAACAATGAAATATTCATGCTCCTGCCGCCAGTGTAAGACCCGAGTGCCCCTTCCCCCTTGCTGTTACCATAGCAACTAGCACATCTACCACTCAGCCTCATCCTCACACACGCAATACCAGCGCCTGTAATGCCCGATATCCATAATATTTAACAGTAACTAAACAGTATTTATGAACTGTCAGAGTGTTTTTCCAAAAGACGTGGGTCACATTACCGTTGAGATGGCCTGCTGGATCAGAGCTCACTGTTCTGAGGTCAGTCATATAAGGGAGGTGACAATGTACTTTTAAAGCAAGCAATTATTGTTAATTGTATCATAAGCTTTATATAATGCATGGCTCAGCACTCACAGCACTCAAATTACAGCCATCCCTCTTTGGAATGATTCACACACCTATAGGCTGGCCCAACTACTTTGACCTCCTCTCAATGACGTTTTTGAGATGGCAACAGATACTGGACGCTATTCTATCCAACATCAGCAAGAGCTTTCATCAAGAAAACCACCGTTCTGTTACAGATCAACGGCCCGTAAACACATCATGGCCCATTTGTGCCATTAAATACTTTATGGTTAAATAAGAGAATAAATTGATCTCAGGAGGGAAAATCAGCTGTAAACTTGCACCTTTCAAAGCCTGAACACTGTACAACTGCAGGGAGCTTCGTGTACACATATTATGACTGCAGGAATCAATCACCACAACAACAGGAACCTAAAGGTGATTCCTGACATATTTATCTCATCACTCACCGATGATGTCAATGGTCAAAAATCGGACTAATCGTGTAATCTGCAGCATTGAGCGTAATGCTGATCATCTGTACACCTATACCACACAAGCGTGAGAGCTGAATGACAGCCATTAGAATTCAATGATCTGTGGAGATATTTTCTTACCATTGATCCAGCGAGCTTCGGGGTCATGTACGAAGAAATCAGTGCTGAAAAGATCCTCCACAGTAAACTTAGTGTCTTTACCCGGTAAGGTCTCATCTGTCACAAACACATGTGAGCACAGACAAGAACATGACAGTCACTAGGAACCCTGCCGAATTCACCACTGTGAGAAAAACACTACAATAAATTATAAAGTGAAAAGCGGAATTATAAAGAGGTTCTCAACAGGGGGCCCCAGGTGACATCCAAGGGGGTCTCATGACTAATCATTTGAAATTAGAGCATTTCACAGACAAGGTTTAAGATTAGTCCCAGACTAAAATGAAAGTTTGACCTGTCTGAATTAAAAAAAATAGCCTTGACATATCTGAAAATATGCCATTGTTTTGTCTCAAGATGCACAACAGTAATGTGTTTTTATCTATTTAATTTAATCAAAGTGACTTAAACTCCAAATTCAACTGAGGCTTAGTCCTGGCTTAAAGTAAGCATTGTCTGTGAAACAAAACAAAGATATTTCTTATTATTTGGCCATTTTTATAATGAATAACATTTTTCCAGTTACTGTCAAACAAAAAATTATTTGAATTTTTTTGTGAGAGGGAGGGAGATATTTGAATATTGTTGAACACAATGGAGAGAAGGGTCTCAATGATTGAGAAGCCCTGCAATAAATGATGATGAAAGTGATCATGCGTCTCATTATGAATGTGCTACTGTACTTGGAGTCAGGAGGATCACAGACATTGTGATGAGGGAACAGACCACCAGTATGACCAGTAGAGCGATTGCAATTCCTTTCCAGTTCCTCTGAGGAGGACTCATGCCACCCAAATCCTTCCAGAAAGAGAAAAAAATAATAATTTTGTGATATAAGTAACTGTGAAAAAACTGAATAAATGCACACACACATACTCTGTGTTAGGAGACGGTGAGCGATCACGGCATTCTCATGTTAACATGTGGAAGATTGTGAGATGTTGGTTACATTAACTATACGTGTTCACATTCATTTGTACACACGAGTTGAAATAATTGGAATAAATCAACATCACACGAGGCTCAGAAAGAAAAACCAGAGAAAACCCCCTGTAAGCTCCACAGGACTTATTCCAACTAGGACAATTCCAGTTTCTATTCCTACCTTGGTGTTCTGAAAAGACTCATTATCACATGGTTCAATGCCTCCTGTGCTTTACTCATGTTACACCCGACCGTTACCCCATAAAGGAGTACGAAGACAAATTTCCCCTTGTGGATGAGAGAAACATTATAGACTAATGCATTCTGCTCTTGTTACTCAGTCCTCATAAGAGCAAATGTTTCATGTAAGCTTAGAGCTTTCAGCAGATCACTGCACAGCTTCTATTAAAACATGTTCATGCTGGTATGAAAGCTTTGATCTAACAGATCTGCAGAGCAAGACATCAGCAGCAAAGCCAAACAAATCACAGAACAAAACAAAAAACAAGACAACCAATGTGAAATAATATTGACAGTTTGTTCTAACAGACATGCATCAAATTCAAACCCTAAAACTCAGGGTGTAGGGCAGAAGAGCCCTAGATAAAAACCTCTCTGCACAGATTCAAGAAGTAAATGTATACATTTAAATCATACCTGAACACCATCAATATGAAGATGTTCATGCCCTGATGTGTAAAGTACATTGACTGTATAGCCTACATATAGTGAACACACCCTGTCCTGTTCCTTTCTGTAAAGGAAGATCTGAAGAAGAATTCTGGATTTGCTGTGACAGTAGCTAAAAATAGAGAAACTCATTATTGGACAAACCTTCAGATGAGTGTGTGTGTGTGTGTGTGGTGTGTTCTCATGAGCTCTCTTGAGAGAGAATGCATGTTATTTTTTAGCTGTGTGAGATGTTTAAAAGCTGCTTGCTTTGACCTTGCTGAGAGCAGGTTTAGGACAGTCAGAGGACCTACAGTTACACATTTACCAGATCTTTTGGAAGCCGTTCTCTCACCTACAGATGAGCCACACAAACCAATTTAATGTGATGCACTGAAAGGTCAACAAAAGCACTGTCAACTTAGAAAGAAAGTGCTCTCTTTAATGTCTGAACACTGTAAGAAAGGAGAGGAGCCACAACACTTTAGTCGTTTGTCTATGATCTATCTATGAGTCCCACAAAACAAGACTACACTCTCTATCTGCCTTTTATTCAAACAACAGCACTATAAAAGAGAAAAAGAACATGACTCCAACTATATGAACTTGAAAATGAAGATAATTGAAAACAGCTGGCGAGATGTTATTTAGACCAAATCGCAGATATACAGTGTTTAAGGTTGGAGCTCATTTACTAAAACAGATTTACAGTACCAGTCAAAAGTTTGGAAACTCTATTTTTTTTAGACCTTTCAATATACTTATCCAAACTAGGGAGTAGGCCGACTGTAACTGAGCATTATGTGACTCAAAGCATTTAAAATAAATCTTAATAACACGTTAAGCATCTTCAAAGTTGCCACCTTATGACTAGAATTTACAATATCGTGCCAGGTTTCGCCCGAGGAAGCTTTTTATATTTTTTTCTCCTTTTTCTTCATTATTTGGTTTAACCAATCCATCAAAAGAATTTTAAATAAAAAATATGTTGACACAATTAGATTTTTTCTACAAAAGTAATTTCAGACATTTAACCCTACACTTTGAGATTAAAAGGTTAGGGTTTTAAGATCATTAGAAACATTTCAGTCAAGCGTTTCCTAACTTTTGACCAGTACTGTTTACCCTACACTAACATCATATTACAGTTCTTATTTCTGTTTAAGAATAGTTAGTAATGCACCTCCACTCAAAAATGTGGATGAGTGAATGATAATGAGACATTCAATACAGCCATAAGAGAGAATCATCTTGGTGCCAGGATTATTTTTGTACGCGACACCTTGCTAGTTGTGGTTGGTTTAGTACCCTCTATAAAATTCGACCAAATATATAGACAGTCTGTTTTCTAAACTTGTGTTAAACAAACACTGTAGGCTATGTACAATTCAGTGTTTATGGTCAGGTGATGCTCAGGCCTAAACTCAATGATGTTCCTCCTTCATTGATCTCTACTCAATCTATTTACTTGCAATAAACAGATTTATCACAGCTGCCCAACACAAATGAATCACGAGCTGACAGCTCAACGTGATGAACGATTTCTATCCTCCTGTTTCCACAGACGATGTTGCTATTATGAAATGAGCTCGCACAGATCTTCTGCAAGTGTCGTGTTTACCTCGTCTTGCGGATTCGGTCTCTGGCTCTGCTGCTCTTTTGTGGCCGTCATGATGTAAATCCCGCTTTAGAAAGATCCAAAGCAAAAAATATCCGAAACGCTCAAATGGACAGTTTCTTCGTCCTCTACAGCGTTTTCGCTACTGCACAATCGTTCGATCTTGACGCGTGATCTCCGTCGGTGTCCGCTGACGAGCGCGCGGATCGTTAGCATTCCACTGCAGCAGCGCGCGGACAGTCGCGTTGTTCTATCTGTTCGGTTAAATCTGATCGACGGATGTGGCTTAGAACTCTGTCTAATGTCTACTGGCAGGAGAGATGGAAGGCTGGTGCGCTCGTGGGGCGGGAGGATTCGTTTGATGACGCGTAAGCCCGTAACAACAGTCACCAAGAGAGCTTTCGCAACCCAAATCTCCCGAAAAGCAAATGTAGTTAAGCACGTGTGTATTTAGCTCGTTTCGAACAGTTCGTTTATGTTTGGCGTTGATAGCGCGAGTTTGCAGACGCTGTCCATGGTGCTGCTTCAGAAGAACAGTTCTGTCAGCTCTGTCCACTGACTTATGTGTTTTGATTGGCCTTTACAGAATGTTTATTCAACACATCGCGTTTGTATTTTACACAGAGAATTAATGCATCACATTCTGGTTCAGATCTAGTTCGTCGTAACAATTACTACAACAACAGCAAGACTCGGAAAACTGGGCTGCAACACCACTTCTGAATACAAGCGCTCAGTGATTTTTTCCTCGCCTTAACATTTCATACAGTTTTTGTCTGAATTACATGCTGGTAAAACTTTATCCAGTAGATCAGCATGCGGTTGAACTGAGAGACAGTACTGGACTGCAATATGAATGGTAGAGACGGACATTGACATACTGCAGCGGTTCAGATGTCAAACTGAAACTAATTAAAACTCGACCGATCGCAGCCTGTGAAGATTAAGATTTGAATCATTCCAGACATTGGTCTTTTATAAAGTGTTTCTCTATTATGCTGAGGTCAAAACAATTAAACGTACCAAATACTTCACGGTCATAAAGTGCTTTATAGGCCACATAATGTCCAGGCCGTTGTATTTAATCTCATCAACTTTTATATTTGATGCTTTCCTGCAGATACCTAAGTATAAATGTATAGGATAATGCAATGTTAGTTGCTTTGGATAAAAGCATCTGCCAAATGCATAAATATAAATATATTTCACCCTTTGTGAAATAATAAAATATTAAATTAAAACATAATACAAAACTATTCAATGCTTCAAGTTTGTCAAAGACTGCTGCAGTCAGACAAGGACAGTTCAAATGCCAAGGACCAATCTTGAGACTTTCGACTCTCGACTTTCAACATTTATGCTTTAGTGTTTCATGTAAAATGACAGCTTGGCAGTTTTGGTGGTGTTTTACTAGATCTGCTTACAGCTGCAAAAATAACTACAAAGACGCACTAGAGCCAACCAACAAACCTGCTGCATGGAGGCTTTTTAATAGAGTGAACAGGCATAAGATTCTGCAAACAAAGCATATACCTGTAGATCTACCCACCAAGAATTGTGTAGTGCTGCTGCTATTCCAAAAGACTACACTATTACCACTGCACTGCCATAGTAGATCATTTCTCAACCTTTAATGTTATGGTTACATTCTTTAAAAATGACATCTATTCTGTTACACATGCATAAGTGTTATTCTATGTTTCTGAAAAGTGAAGTGACGTGTGGTGTACTGTACTCAGAATTTGTGCTCTGCATTTCATCCAAGTGTGCACACACACAGTAGCGAGTAGCGAACATACCCATACACAGGGAACACACACCGGGGGCGTTTAGTTTTGTACCAAATTAATTTGACCAAGAGTCTCCAGCTGAGCTCTAAAGTGTGTCCTCTTTATCTATGCTGTGTGTGAGTGTGTGTGAGAGAGAGAGAGAGAGAGAGAGAGAGAGAGATAGAGATAGGGGGGTTCCTCACAGGACTGTCTGCTAATGACTCTGGCTCCGAGTGAGAACTGCACTATTAATAAAGTTCTTCAAACCCTTTAATCCCAGCAGCCCTTTACTGTCACACATTTAATGGAGGACCGAATCTAAAAAAGTCCAGTACAAAGAAACTAAGATCAAATAAACATTAGATTGTTCTCACAATTGGTTTATCAACTCTGAGATTTCAGCCGCTGTGGTCAAACTTTCATTAAAAGAATTGCAACAAATAACAGAGTTCTCCAACAACGTCAAGTAAAAATAAATACATTTTGAAATAGCATTAATATGACATAGAGCTTCAGTCAATTAACCTTGAAAGAATTAAATACGCACAGATTATTTGCCTTTAGCTGTAGGAGCACATAAATGAAAGGTTTGTTGGAATAACCTGGGCAAACTATGCATACAAATTTGACTAATATTGAAACGGGTTAGGGGAGGTTACAAAGTAAGTCAAGAATTTGCAATAAGATAAAGGATTGCAGATTAGAATTCCTTAGAATAGTAGCTAGGTGTCTTTAAGAGTTTAGTCAGTCTATTATATTTAAAAAAACCTGATGTCAGCAGGTTCACGGTGGCGACATTGGTCTCCAATGCTTGCCTGTAGTTCAGTGGTTAGGTCATGGCTTCGATCCCAGGGATTGCACATACTTAGAAACAAATGTGTAGTATAATTGCCAGGTAAATTCCTATGGATAAAAGCGTCTGCCAAATGCATAAATGTAAATGTACCTTAGTGGAGAAAAAACCATTGATGAGAAACAAGACTCGAACAGAAGGACAAGTTCTCTTTTGGCATGTTAATTGTAACGAGGAAGGCGGGACGAAAGCTGTGTGGCAACGAGGCAGGCCCGGTGGCATGAGTGATGGTGGGAATAAGCTGTGCACACACTGGTCCCGCATATCTCACGGAGGAGATCGGTGGCATAAGAGGAGGAGCGAGAGGACCGGGCCTGGACATGTGTTGAGTTTGTGTTCTTGGAGCCGGCAGTCGACCGTAGGTGGCTGCCGGCCTTTTACTTCCATGTTATTGTTTGTTTACTTTGAATAAAAGTTTGTTTG
The DNA here is from genome assembly GCF_015846415.1 of Triplophysa dalaica. Lineage (NCBI taxonomy): Eukaryota > Metazoa > Chordata > Actinopteri > Cypriniformes > Nemacheilidae > Triplophysa > Triplophysa dalaica. Next base: position 25,278,331 of record NC_079549.1, on the reverse strand, counting down.
AATGTTCGCCGGTTACAGCGTCCTTCCTTCCCTACTTTGAACTTTGCTACATTATAATAACCCTACTGCACCTAAACAAGATAAAACTGCTTATACTAACTGACCTATGAAATAAAACTATGAATCTGAAAAATGGAAAGGAAAAGATGTTTAAAGTGAGAATATCAAAGTATGTTTCTTAAAGTATGTTTCTGACTCATTTCAAGAATGGACTTTGATGAGAGACAGACGCTCTCTAGTGGTTATAACAATGCAGTACAGTAAATCTAGTCTGATCTGCAGTCTCCGGCTCACTTTTATTAATTTATATTGTATTCAGATTGTACAGCGGTATCCAGATTTACTAACACTCTATGGCCCGGTTTCACAGACAAGGCACAGCTTAAGCCGGGTCTATGCTTTTGTTAAATAAGGATATTTTAGTCGATTTTATTAAAATGCCTTAGATAAATACATTACTGGTGTGCATCTTGAGACAAATTAATGGCAATTACATATATTAAGATTTGTCAGGGCAATTTATTTTCAGTTAAAAGAGCTCAAACTTTAGTCTGGGACTAGTTTTGAAGCCTTGTCTTTGAAACTGGGCATATTAAATAATTTTAAAACAACTTGCTTGTTTTTTATGTTACCGTTACTTAATGCAGCCTTGGACTGCTCGCAACCTCATTCAGCATCGGTCTTCCCCTCTTCAACGACCTCTTCTGACAGGTAAAACAAATCCTGCTCTCTTGTCACTTTAAACAGACCAATAAGCTCTTGCACTACCTTACATCTGCACTGCTGGATATGGTTAGGGACCCATGTTACCCATGGTCACTGGTTTGCACTCTATCTGCCTTTCCCTATTTTCTTTTTTTAAATATCCCTGCTTGTAATAGTTATATTTTACATATATGTATAATCTGTATTTATCTGTAGTTTTTAATGTATACATTTTTATTCTGTGTAGTATTAATTGTTTGCATCATGGGTAAACTTTATTAATAAAACTGTGGTTTAAATTAGGGCTGATAGAACAAATATTTTATTATTATTATTATTAAGCAGGTCATTGAGAAAGTTTTTTTTACATTTTGTAAACCTCTGCGCAAATGTTGCATGGACTCAAATAAGAGTTTATTGTATTGTTTTGATTTTCTTTAATGAATGGCATGGCCTTGTTACTGTGTCTGTGCCAGGTTCTGCCGTTTCCGAGCTCGGTGCACTCGCTATTGGGGGGCGGGAGCGTTCCGGGTTCGGATGGAACCGGCGAGCTCAGAACCCGCTCCCCGGACAGCACGCCAAATATGCATACTTTTACTACCCCTGCTATCTTCATTATCTGCTTAGGTGAACTGCTCCGAGTGGAATTCAAACTTAAAACAGGTATTGACTTGATATTAGGAAGCTGACGCTTTAACCACAAGGCCACAGTCTAATAAAGCTTAAGGGGCAATTTCTTGAAGTCGTGGACTGAAGTTTACCTGCACAGACTACACTAGCTGGTCTCCGTTTCACATGCATAATTAATGCCTTAAGATTATCAATCATTGTTAATCATAATCGTGTCATGGCGCAAGAAGCTGTTCACATGGCGCGTTTTTGCGCTCTCGTCTGGTGCCCCTCTGGTCATTTTGCGCCCTAGGCAACAGCCTTTGTCACCTATGCCAGGGGACGACCCTGCTGAGAGTAACGCATTTTCAATCCTCTATATGTATTTACTTTACATATGGCAGAATTGAGAATAAAGCAGGCAAAAAAAGGATTATAATCACTCAGTGCCACTTAAACACTACATTACTACAGAACTAGAAGGATACAAACATACACACACACACACACACACACACACACACACACAAGCACAGCCTGTCATAAGTATTGTGTAACTCCACTACCATTCTCCTTATGCACAAAAGCTGGTTGTATGAAGTTTTGTCCTGTTCTTCTCTACTGACGGTTATATTTATTTTTTATTCTAGCACTCAGTGTTGACTTATTGTTTGCTTAGTGTCTGTATTCTAGGTCCCCAAATCAACAATATGTCATTTATCTTCAGACGATAAATAATAAAGCCCAGAGGCTATCGTTCATGAGCCGAGTCTCAGCGTCTGATACTTGTACTGATTATTAATACTCAACCCAGTAGTACGTCAAAGTTAAATAGCTTTTTTAAATGTTTCTTGGAAAACATGAATGACAAAACAATAGCACTGATGTATTTTCTGATATTCAGTTAAGTCATCTTGAATATGTGTTTTAATCTGTAAAACCCCCCATGAGTAATATTTTAAGAATAAAGGGGCGGTTTCCTGGACAGAGATATGTTTAAACCAGGACTAGGCCTAAGATAAATAGGACATTTAAGTTGTTTTTAAAAACATACGATAGAAAACCTTACTGTGTGCACTTTGAGACAAAACAATGACAAATTATAATGATCTTTTTTAAGATATATCAGTGCCAGTTATTTTCAATCAAGACATCTCGAACATTTAAGTTAGACTGGGACAAGGCATACAGCCCCAAAAATGTATGTTTATGATAAAAACTGAACAACACAACATTTCTTGTTACATTATTTGGTCATGTAAATTTTAAGTATTGAAAAAACTGTATACAAATTTTGCAATAATGTAGTTTTTTTATTTATACAACCATACAAAATCATAAGCGATGGTTGCTTGATAATAGTGTTTAAATTGCATGCATATAAAATAGAAATGGAATATGAATTTACATGAGACTACAGAATAAGAAGCGCTTCCATCACACGCCTGCTCGCTGGTGTTTGCATGTGTTGTGTAGGTGTTGTGCAGCGCGTTACAGAACAACCGCCCACCAAGATTCATCACATACAAGCAACAAAACAAAGACTACATCTTTTCAGTACACAAGGACATTTGATGATTTACAATATCTGACTATATTAACAATATAACAGCCTGTAATACTTTAATGGAGAATTACACACTGTGATCGGTGGATATAGCAAAATAATATAGAAATATATTAAACAGAATTTCTAAGCAAATGTTTCATTTCATTTATAAAGAATCCAAGCAAATCTATCTTCTATCAGTTCTGTTTAACTCCTCTAATCTTATATTTCATCTTATCTGTCCGAGACTTCAGACACTGTCAGATATTCTGAAGGAAAGGGTCAGGACACAAACGGTTTTAAACAGTCATTAAATAAAATCTTGTTTAATTAAATGACAAACAATCTAATTCTACACTGATTTCATGTGTGTTTAACAGATGTGCCGCCACCTAAGACCAACACTGTGTGTGTGTGTCAACTCATGAAGTCCCCGTGAGAAAAAAAGCATATAAATCGTACATAACAATATTTTTTGAAAATCTAAAAATACAAAAAGTTTTCAATGATGTTTAGGTTTAGGAAAAAATAAACCAGACATGTGTGTGTGTGTGTGTGTGTGTGTGTGATGGCACTCGATGATAGACACAGAGCATCAGTGACCTTTTATCCACATCCATCACTCATTCACTGTTCTAAGATCAGCAAAGAAACAAACAGCGCTGTATCCATCTCATATCACACACACCACTGCTAGAAACAATAAGACAAACATACATCACAATCATACAAGTAAACGAAACCAGAGAACTGAAGATGACAAAACACCCCTTAACTGTTATGAATTAAGAATTCTGCTCTTGCACAGAGAACAATATTCTGACATAAAATATTCAACATATATTTACCCCCATAGCAGCTTCACTTACATCCAGGAACATTTAGAGGGGCATTCATCTTACAGATCAAACTACACACAAACATTTAATATGACACAAGCACTGCTTGAATGAGCTACACAGACAGAAAATGGTGAACACCCTGTGGGCGGGAGAGAGTCTGTCTACACATTCATCAGTTTATTGTGTGTGATGTACATACCGCTCATCAGATCACAGGTTTCATGGTCACATAAAACACAATCTTAGAATAGCTTTGTTATGTAAAGCCATGCCTGTAGAACACTCAACTGTATAAAGTCTGATTTAAAAAAGCATCTGCTGTTTCACACACTCCATGTGATTTCATCTGCCTTTACAAATACTGGACATGCCAAAGAATAAAGCAAACACCTCCAGTGTTACATCAGCTAATCTTCATATCTGATCATTTGTGTTTAAATAGTTAAGTGTCACTTACTGCAATGCTCTTGGATGATGTTGACTGACATTTCACCTGATGAGAGACGCTGGCCGTTTGATTCATCGAGCAGAAGTGATGAAGACCAAATCAAATGTGCAGATATGGGTTAGGGAGAAGATCCAGAGTTATGATGATGATGATAATGATTGCGTAGTGAAAGAAATGAAACAACTTAATTCAGCAGCAGTGCCTGCCCGCCTCTCTCTCTCTCTCTCTCTGTCCGTCTCTCTCTGTCCGTCTCTCTCTCTCTCTCTCTGTCCGTCTCTCTCTGTCCGTCTCTCTCTCTCTCTCTCTCTCTCTCTGTCCGTCTCTCTCTCTCTCCCTCTGTCCGTCTCTCTCTCTCTCTCTCTCTCTCTCTCTCTGTCCGTCTCGCTCTCTCACACTCTCTCTCTCTCTCTCTCTCTCTCTCTCTGTCCGTCTCTCTCTCTGTCCGTCTCGCGCTCTCTCTCTCTCTCTCTCTCTCTCGCTCTCTCTCACTCTCACTCTCTCTCCCTCTCTGTCCATCTCTCTCTTGCTCTCTGTCCGTCTCTGTCTCCCTCTCTCTCTCTCTCTCTCTCTCCATCTCCGTCTTTTTCTCTCTCTCTCTCTCTCTCTCTCTCCGTCTCCGTCTTTTTCTCTCTCTCTCTCTCCCGTCTCTGTCTTTCTCTCTCTCTCTCTCCGTCTATCGGTTCCAGTAAAGAAGAATGGTATTGAAGGTGGAGGAGAGCGCTGGTCATTCACTCCCCCCGCCTACAATCCCTGCTGGTACTGAGGCTCGAATCGGCAACATTTAGGTCACAAGTCCGAGTCTCTAACCATTAGGGTATGACTGTCCCGTAATGCCAGATGTCTTGCAGATGAAAAGGCAGACAGAGTTATCAGGGTCTACATAAACATTTAATATTTTCCAAAATAAAATATAATTTTTCTCAGCTGTGTCCTGCTGCAGTCACCAGGTGACACAATTAGGAAATCCTTTGCGAGGTTAGGGCGTCTCATTTCAGCTCGATTCTTGGACTTTTGAGTCTGCGTGCTTTTAAGAACAAGTCCTCGTTTTTAAGACCATGACCTTAGATGAGAACACGAGAACACGAGGACATAAGACCTCTGACCTAATGCACAGAGACTGGTGCATCCTTCCTTGCTAGAGATAACCCACAATTCTTAGCATCGACCGACATCTGTTATATTAATAAACAGCTGCATATTCATTCAAATATGTGGCGTTTAAATGTTTAGTTTTCAAATTGTGTCACGTTTTTTTAATCTTAGCAGGCATAGTAAATAGGTTTACAAGTGTTTAGTGATTTTTAAACGTTTTAAAACAGTAAGGCTAAAATGCTACATTTGTTTTACTCTTTTGATATAGTTTAGGGTAGAATGTAACCAACTTTTTACTTCTTAAAATCATGTAGAGATCATTTGAATTAATTTGACAGGTGTGTGATGGGAACTTCCTGTTACCTTTTCTGCCATTAGTCCTACGAAGGACGTATCTTTTAATTCTAAGATGAGGATCCTCCGTATACTGCGTCCTTAGAGGATGAGACCTCAGGAGGACACAGCTAACTATTGCAGTGAGTGGCAGCTTTGACCCCGAATGCATTTGACATTTCACACAACATGAAAAATGAATCATTTTTCAGATTTGTCCTGATTATTTTCTACTTCAGGCCTGTCAGGACAATAATTACTGTCAAACTTTATAAAAAGAATTGAAAGTCTGCTGAATAATATGCAATCTACTATTCTCAGTGTTCAGATTCTACACTAAACTTCAGCAGAACATTGGAGATCACAGTTACCTTTAAATGCTTATTTATTCACTTATAAAATCACCCCTTTTATTGATTTCAATAACAATATAATTCACATCAGACAGCAATTCATTAGAAAGGACGAGCTTTAATTGGAATGTTCTTGCCTTTACATTTTTTATATTCAAACCGTCTGCCTTTAGTTTATGGAAAGAAGCTTGTGTTAATACTGCCATTATTCCACTTTAGCTCATCATTATCATAGTCTTATTCAATTTTCAAAATGAAAGTAAAAGCAGGTGAGAATCTAAAACACCATGAGCAAAGAAAGTCAAGATTATGGGATTTTTTTTTACTTTTCCTTTAGTTACAAATGTTGAAGGACAGGAGAGTAGCAAAGTAGCAAAAGAATAACTTTGCTTTGATTTGGAGGGTGTTTTTTTCTTCCACGAAACCTTAAAAGAGAGACAAGATTCCTCCAAACACATAGTTCAACATGTGATTTCTTTAACAGCACAATTATATTCAATCCAGTCCAGTTTTCATCATCTATCGCATTATGATCCGATCTATTCCATCACATCACATCACACCAGACTGAAGCGCTTTGATTTGTTTACATAGAGATAAAATCAACAAAAATGTAAGAAACTCTGTTTCCAGCAGCCATCGGCTGTTTTACTATCTGAGAGGACCAACAATAGAAAAGTAATCGTTGCTGCATCTGCACCCGACCATCTACTGTGTGTTTGTGTGTGTTTAAGACATTACACCAAACACAGGATTGTGGCGGCAGATGCTGGGCCCGATCTCTTCGTAATCCTTTTTGGTGTGACACACTTGGTAGAACTCCGGCTAACAAAACAAACACAGAGAGAGAGAGAGAGAGAGAGAGAAAGATGAGTCAGTAATGTTATTGCATTGATAAATGAGGCTAAAAGCAACTGTAGCTCTAATCAAAGCACACATTTATCACATAAACTGTAATTGATACAAATCTTTTTATATAATTTCAGTAGAAAATGACAGAAATGGCCAGAGATCAGTGGCTCAGATCGGACAGAAGTGACCAGAGATCAACGGCTCAGATCGGACAGAAATGACTAGAGATCAGTGGATCAGATCGGACAGAAATGACCAGAGATCAACGGCTCAGATCGGACAGAAATGACCAGAGATCAACGGCTCAGATCGGACAGAAATGACCAGAGATCAGTGGCTCAGATCGGACAGAAATTACCAGAGATCAACGGCTCAGATCGGACAGAAGTGACTAGAGATCAGTGGATCAGATCGGACAGAAATGACTAGAGATCAGTGGATCAGATCGGACAGATATTACCAGAGATCAACGGCTCAGATCGGACAGAAATGACTAGAGATCAGTGGATCCGATCGGACAGAAATGACTAGAGATCAGTGGATCAGATCGGACAGAAATGACTAGAGATCAGTGGATCAGATCGGACAGAAATGACTAGAGATCAGTGGATCAGATCGGACAGAAATGACCAGAGATCAACGGCTCAGATCGGACAGAAATGACCACAGATCAGCGGATCAGATCGGACAGAAATGACCACAGATCAGATCGGACAGAAATGACTAGAGATCAGCGGATCAGATCGGACAGAAATGACTAGAGATCAGTGGATCAGATCGGACAGAAATGACTAGAGATCAGCGGATCAGATCGGACAGAAATGACTAGAGATCAGTGGATCAGATCAGACAGAAATGACCAGAGATCAACGGATCAGATCGGACAGAAATGACCAGAGATCAACGGCTCAGATCGGACAGAAATGACCAGAGATCAACGGCTCAGATCGGACAGAAATGACCAGAGATCAGATCGGACAGAAATGACCACAGATCAGCGGATCACATCGGACAGAAATGACTAGAGATCAGCGGATCAGATCGGACAGAAATGACTAGAGATCAGTGGATCAGATCAGACAGAAATGACCAGAGATCAACGGATCAGATCGGACAGAAATGACCAGAGATCAACGGCTCAGATCGGACAGAAATGACCAGAGATCAGATCGGACAGAAATGACCACAGATCAGCGGATCACATCGGACAGAAATGACTAGAGATCAGCGGATCAGATCGGACAGAAATGACTAGAGATCAGTGGATCAGATCAGACAGAAATGACCAGAGATCAACAGCTCAGATCGGACAGAAATGACCAGAGATCAGATCGGACAGAAATGACCACAGATCAGCGGATCACATCGGACAGAAATGACTAGAGATCAGTGGATCAGATCGGACAGAAATGACCAGAGATCAGATCGGACAGAAATGACCAGAGATCAACGGCTCAGATCGGACAGAAATGACCACAGATCAGCGGATCAGATCGGACAGAAATGACCACAGATCAGCGGATCACATCGGACAGAAATGACTAGAGATCAGTGGATCAGATCGGACAGAAATGACTAGAGATCAGTGGATCAGATCGGACAGAAATGACCAGAGATCAACGGCTCAGATCGGACAGAAATGACCAGAGATCAGCGGATCAGATCGGACAGAAATGACCAGAGATCAGCGGATCAGATCGGACAGAAATGACCAGAGATCAGCGGATCAGATCGGACAGAAATGACCAGAGATCAGCGGATCAGATCGGACAGAAATGACCACAGATCAGATCGGACAGAAATGACTAGAGATCAGCGGATCAGATCGGACAGAAATGACTAGAGATCAGTGGATCAGATCGGACAGAAATGACTAGAGATCAGCGGATCAGATCGGACAGAAATGACTAGAGATCAGTGGATCAGATCAGACAGAAATGACCAGAGATCAACGGATCAGATCGGACAGAAATGACCAGAGATCAACGGCTCAGATCGGACAGAAATGACCAGAGATCAACGGCTCAGATCGGACAGAAATGACCAGAGATCAGATCGGACAGAAATGACCACAGATCAGCGGATCACATCGGACAGAAATGACTAGAGATCAGCGGATCAGATCGGACAGAAATGACTAGAGATCAGTGGATCAGATCAGACAGAAATGACCAGAGATCAACGGATCAGATCGGACAGAAATGACCAGAGATCAACGGCTCAGATCGGACAGAAATGACCAGAGATCAGATCGGACAGAAATGACCACAGATCAGCGGATCACATCGGACAGAAATGACTAGAGATCAGCGGATCAGATCGGACAGAAATGACTAGAGATCAGTGGATCAGATCAGACAGAAATGACCAGAGATCAACGGATCAGATCAGACAGAAATGACCAGAGATCAACAGCTCAGATCGGACAGAAATGACCAGAGATCAGATCGGACAGAAATGACCACAGATCAGCGGATCACATCGGACAGAAATGACTAGAGATCAGTGGATCAGATCAGACAGAAATGACCAGATATCAGATCGGACAGAAATGACCAGAGATCAGATCGGACAGAAATGACCAGAGATCAGATCGGACAGAAATGACCAGAGATCAACGGCTCAGATCGGACAGAAATGACCAGAGATCAGATCGGACAGAAATGACCAGAGATCAGATCGGACAGAAATGACCAGAGATCAGCTGATCAGATCGGACAGGACGGGAGAGGGTGGATATGTAGAGGTGTGTGACTCACAGTGGATGCCAGCATGGATCCTCCGAACCACACAGCGTATCGCTGCATGTGATGGGTGATGACCTGAACGTCGATTGGTTTAGGCTGTGAGAGAGACAGAGAGAAAGCAAACATTCAGCTGTGCTCCTCAATATCATCAGCACATCAACACTAGTGTTCTTCTGGAAATGGGACCTTGAGTTTTCCTCCACTGAGTTCCTCGCTGAGTTTCAATCGAGCATCCACTGTTCTCTTCAAATCTCTCTGCATACGACGACCAAAGTCACGGAACATGGTGGAACCTCCCGACAGTACGATGTTCTGAAAGAGAAAAAGGCTGTTAAAACACTATTACACATCGCATTGGAAGACTTGATTCTGATTGGCTAGTCACAACATTCCAAGGTCAGTTAATCCCCAATAACAACCACTCAACACCAACAATTTACAAATGATCATGTTAGGGCTAAACGATTAATTCTGGGGATGTACAGTTTGACGCAGCCCTGCTCGTATCTGACCAGTACCATCTCAAAAGCATAAGAAACGCATGGAAATTGCACGGCATGTGGCTTTCTCCAAACGTACTCTGGACGTAAGCTTGCTCTCTCGTGGTGATGACCTGTGAGTGAAGAGAGCGTGTTGCACCTCATTCGCTCTCTATTTAAGCGCACTTCCCAAGCTACTGCATTTAAAATAATGGATTTGTACATTGAACTGTTGTACAATGGCCTCAGGCTCAACAGAACATGGCACTGTGGAAACAGAGGAACTATGATGTCAGTAGTGAGGGACTATTTTGGCTTTACGGATTTATTTAAAGATTGTCTCGTAAGTTAGCAGACCGTGTTTAAGTGCAATCAACATGTTTATCATACGTTAATTATAGTGACTCATGTTATAGTATGTTTTTCAGTGCTTTAAGCCATGATAACTATTTCATGTTTACATGGCTAGAAATTGAAAAAATCATTCAAAATATTTAACTTTATTGTCTTTTCTTTATGCCTGCAAAAGTTTGCAAGTACACCACATGACACCTATGGAGCAGCAGCTAATCACATGATAATCATTTTGAGCAACAGGAAAATGTGAAAATATCCATTTTGGTCGAATTTGATATTTTCATTAAAAACATGCTCCAAGTTTGTAATTAAACATCTAAAATGATCTTCTTCTGTCCCTGTTTTCTGAGAGGTGTACCTTCCCAACTCTTTCCAAATACAAACTGGATGCGTGTCCATCGGAAGCAAAGCGCTTTGCATCTGAAGTTCGGTTTTAAAACATGCAGGGTTGAGAAAAAGTGCAAGAATGATATACAGAGAGTTACTAAGAGAGATAAAGTCCAGGACCTGATTGATGTTAGTTATAAGAGCTCAAAAAAATTAAGAGCTTTTAAGAGCATTTAATAAAAAATTTAGGTCAAAAAGCAGATACAAGCAAAACTTAAGTAATCCACGCAGCTCCTAACAACATTATGAATAGGCGTGTAACGGTTCTCGGTAAAAAATTGAACCGCACAGTTCTCCACAAACGGATCGGCACACGGTTGGACCACGGCTCATCTTAAATCTGACGACACATTTATTATATGGTTTGCATAAAACAGACTGACAAAGTTCAGCTGATGTATGTTGGTCGATGGATACACATTTAATACCTACAACAAATCAAATGACATAGATAAATTTCAAGTGTTGTGAGCGCACAAGTGCAGGGGAGACCAGAACAACACATGTTGCCGTTTAAACTAAACTCATTCAATTCTTGCCAATTTAACCATCTAAGTGCAAGATGATGCAGAAGAAACTCTCTAGGAAAGTCTCAGACATGGTGCTAATATTGAGTTGATTTGAAGTCTTGCACTTAAACGGACGAATTCACACATGAAGACGGTCAACATGCCCCTCTTGTAGAGTATATTTACAAACATAGGCTATGTTTTAAGTGAACGGACGAATAACACCGCATGCGTACAGTATCAGTGTACTGGATCGGTTTCATTCCTCTTAAAGCGACAGTGTCATATTCATGCGTCTGTTAAAAGTAAAAAAAAAAAAACACTCACTGCTTCTATAACTCTAATTATCATTAATCTTTATTTAATTTGTACATGTGCAATGTTATGTTTTAATTGATTACTTAAATCCATTTCTACCTTAAAAGGTATCTATACAGTATTTTTTTTTATTTCTGCTTGGCTTTATTGTTCTATTGGTTCTGTTACTTGTAGCACGATTATTTGTTCTTATTTTTAATTAGTCAGTAGTCCCTTTTCCCTGAGCATAGTACAAACCGATCCGAAACCGTGACCCTAAAACCGTGACACAAACCATTACACCCCTAACTATGAAGCAATTGATCAAACTGTAAAAGAATGATGAAATGTCATCTGTAATCTTCAGCTTCTGCTACTGAAACTTTGGTCGAATATCAATCACACCCAAGAGCCTCTCTCACTTAGAAGGGCAGATCTCTAGAAGTGGACATTCCAAAGGGAGACTAGCAGCTGTCTCACATAAATGACATATTTTTGATTCAGAATGGCGAATTTCGCTGAATAGTGACTACTCATGAGGTTAGCAGCCGTGTATTAAGGGGGATAAAAGCTGGCCAGTTGTTAACGCTCCTCCACTGTCATGGGTTATTCTGGCTGTACATAATGTCAGGCATATCATCCGGTGTGTGAGTGTGTGTGTGTTTCGGACTAACCTTATAGAGTGGACGGCGGACATCAATTGGACAGTTCTGAATGACCTCGTCGACTACTTCTGAGATGGGCTGAGTGAAGTCAGGATTAGCAAACTGAAGGAAGAAACAGAGCAAGTCGCATCAATACTGTGTGTGTTTGTGTGTGTGTGTGTGTGAGAAACAGACCTCAGGATGAAAGAAGATTTCTGGTCCCAGGAATCGCTCGTACCCCACGTCAATGGTGAACTCTTTCTTGCTAATAGCATTGATCCCAGTGTACTGTTTGATCCATTTAGATCCATCTGTGTCGTATTTATTAAACTCTTTCACCAGGTCGGGACACACGTAACTGAAACGCTCCTAAAAGAAACGCACACATTGACATTTATGTATCTGGCAAACATTTTTTTTACATTAGCGATTTCAACAAACACTCACCTTAACAGCTTTGGCCGTCTCCAGCGATTGCTCTGGCGGGATGCCCACCTCTCGTTCCCTCAGTAACTGCTGTGTGAAATATGTGATGTCCCGCCCCGCAATGGGAATGTGTTTAATACAGCTGCCAATCACGTAACCTTCCGCCTGTCAACCAATCAAAACACTAGAGTACACTGAAACTCTACATAAACATCCATGTGATCACAAATTCAGGTCTGAAATCTTCTGAAAAATGATTCAAATAAAAGTAACCAGCTAACTCATTTTAGCACAGTGGATGCTTGACATGCGAGAGGCGGTCCTTCATCTCTCCATGTGGTTTTAGAGCCTTTCGAGCATGTTCTTGTTCAATTTTGATTGGATTTTGGATTGATTAGCTGGTGTAAGGTGTGTGTGTGTGTGTGTGTGTGTGTGTGTGTGTGAGACTCACCACTGGAATGACGTGTGTAACCCCATCTCCGCTGTCAATGACAGTTCCTGTAAGCGTTCTCTCCCCCACCTGACGGGATGTCCACGACGCCGCTAACGCCAAAACAGCCTGACAAACACAGATCACCATAAGATGAGGGTTACAGAAAACGATAAACAGTTTGATCAGCATAAAAACCCAATGTCTGTGTGTGTGTGTGTGTGTGTGTGTGTACCTGCACAGCGATGTACAGGCCTGGAACATTAAAGGACTCAAACATGATCTCGGCCGTGTATTCGCGGTTTTCTGGCGTGTTTAACGGTGGTTCAGTCTGCGGGAGGAAATAAACTGATCTTATTCACAGAATATGACACTCAGCACACAACACAAACATTCTGTACAGTGAGAAAAAGACACGTCCTCATACAAAACGACACAATCATAAGATGACGGTTGTATGGATGGCAGTTTTCACTCACCAGCAGGAAGTAATGATCTTCAGGTTCAGCCCTCAAGTACTTAAAGATCACCTGCTCCATAAATCTCTCCATCAGATCCCAGTCCTCAACAATTCCATGTCTTATTGGCCACTGGAGAACAAACACACAAGATACAGTGATAAGAGAGACACACTGCTCAAATATAACAAACAAGTCAATCATTCACAATTCATTTACAAAGATCACATCCACTGCATCCAAACAGATCTTTAAATAAATCTAAAAACTAAAACTTTGCATTTTGACTGAGCAACAAGTGTTATATTTGTTGCTGTAAACATGGATGTACATTTGAAGATGCTTCACTCACTTTGGTGGCATAATTGGGTTTATCAATGGCTTCGTCTCCGATGAAGAAGTCGAGGTCATCCACACCCTTCATCATCCTCCTCTGGGCTTGATCGCCCACTTTGGCAGACTCTTTGATGGCTATGCCTGATGAGAATGTGTGTGAGCAAGTTACACTTTCATCAAATCATTTAGATGACTAATCCAGTCCATGAGCGCTAAACAAAGATTTTTAAGGATTATTATAGACGTCTGAACGCTTACATGATGGAATGATAAACTGTGGTTCTGTGTTTCCTGCATATCCCAGTTTAGTGTACCTGCAACACAAACACACAATGTCTTTCTACATTCATTTAACTGTTAACTTGTGAACTACACACTGAACATCACTAAACAAACACGCTGAAGTAAAGCTGATTGTGTGTGTGAGTGTGAGTGTGAGAAAAGAGAGGGAGGGTGGGTGGGTGTGTGTGTGTATTTACTGGTTAAGCTATATCTGTGAGGGTCAGACATTTGACTGATCCTCACTAAATAAAAGGCCCATAATTGTGAAAAAAAAAATTTTCTTTAAATGTAATAGAGGACACATGTTTGTGTGATTATGATGTTAGGGTTAGAATATATCATAACCCTGATAGAAAATCAATGGAAGTGCATGTAATGTCCTCACTAGTATACTACAGAGAGAAACCCCTTCCGCACTGACAACACACAAATCCAAAATATAAACTTTCTTAACGTCCACTGAGCGATGTAGTTCATTTCTGGAGCAAAATCTGGCTGCATTAGCAGCAACACACACACACACACACGCACACACACACGCACACACACACGCACACACACACGCACGCACACACATTTACATATGACATTAAAAAAACATTCAAGTCTAAACATTAAAGAGCAAACGTCCGGCATTACATGTTATGCCTGTTGTGATTCAGCTTTAAAAACTCATCAATATTTTTATTATTTCTGGAAAATAATCAACAATTATTCATGTTTTTCTACGTTTGCCCATATAAGGCCGCAGAAAAAAATACGGAAGTGCAGTAGCAGGAAGCAGATGTGCGCATGCGCGAAGCACAAAACGTCTTCAATCCTTTCACGGCTCATCAAACTTAATTTTCTTTAGTTTGTCCTTTATGTTAAACGCAATAAATGGCCGTAAATTCATTTCATGATGATGCTCGTTGGTGGAGCTGAAAAAGCGGATTTCCAAAGAGCTGCTCGATGGACTGCAGATGTGTCGCTCCACCCATCACCTCACAATCACCTCAAACTGACTGACAATTACATCTCACAACAATCGCTGCACGTCTGTGTGTTGGAGCAGCACATCCAAAAGGATACAAAACATTTAACACAAAAAGAGTCATGAATAGATAAACGTTTGAAGCATCTGAACGGTGTATGTGTGTGCGAGCACGGAGCGTTATTCTTCCGTTTGGGTCAGTGAGCGAAAGTTTAAACAGATACGGGAGAAATACTCACCCGGTACCACAATCCACAACACATGCCGGTAACCGTGCGGCCATCTCGAGCGGGTTAATGCGCCGGTGAGCTCCGGGGTCCGAGTGAAGTGATCAGACGGTCAGGATGTGTGCGAGCCGAGGCGGAACCCGGAAGCGCGAGGGGAAGCGAGTTTCCACTTCCGCATTCATGC
The DNA here is from genome assembly GCF_015846415.1 of Triplophysa dalaica. Lineage (NCBI taxonomy): Eukaryota > Metazoa > Chordata > Actinopteri > Cypriniformes > Nemacheilidae > Triplophysa > Triplophysa dalaica. The sequence goes on along the minus strand of NC_079549.1, from coordinate 25,262,812 downwards.
ACAGACTAGAGAAGTCCTCATTACATACATTGAGCGACTGTATGGCTCAAACTTCACTCGACATATCTTTCACTTCATTTTTTTTTGCCATATTTATTTTACATACGGTATTGCGTCCATACACACGCACACCGTGATGAGAAAATATATGAGACAGTAACGCTGTCAATGATGATCGATGATCAATGTACTGTACACAATAAAATTATTAACCAGGTTATCGTATATTTATACATTTACAAACAGCTAAAAAATATTCTTAAATTCATATTACTATAACAATAAACATCAAGAACATTTTTATATAAACATTTCAAAGGCACGATGTTCTCCAGCAGCCGGCGCTCGCGCTGAATGACTGACACAAATCTGCGTTTAACATCCACACTTATCATCATCAGTTATGTAAACATAAAACAAAGAGTTTTCATTTTATTCACACTCTTTTTCATTAACATGTTATTATCGCCACATTGGCTTTATTGCCATTTTGTGTTTTGTTAAAAAATCTAAGAAATAAGCAAATATGTTTTTAAGTTTTACATTTAGTTTTAAATTATTTCATTATAAATAGTCTAAGTGTAGTAAATAACGATCTCTTCATGAAAGAAACATAATAACAATTAAAGAGTTGGTATATTGAGTCTTTTTAGCATTTGTATGTTGCCTTTAGTGCAGATTATCCATTAGTATGGTCTGCGTTACTCATGCTTTGTAGATGATACCCAAATTTACACTCAACCCAATGTTAGGGTACATCTACATTGAACATTGATTATTGTAAATCACTTTCCAGGTTTACCTGCAATATAAACAAAATTCAGTTTCTCGTGTTTTAACGTCCACATCATCTCACAATCACACTTAACTTCTAAAGCCGTACATGGGCTGGTCCCCATGGCTCCACACCTTCTCAGTCTCTCCGCTCTGCCGCTTCCCTTACTCTGTGTCAGCCTCCTTGTATGCTTAACCCTATGGGAGGGAGGTCATTTACTTCTATTGCACCTAGTGTCGTGATCCTGATCACTTTCTTGTCCTATGTTGGTGTGTTTGTATTGTACTGTCGTGCACATGGCGCATTGTTTTGACAGTTCGCCATGTGCTCGTTGTCTGCTTCACTCATCCAAACCCCGTGTTCTCCCATTCATCCTTTTCTCTCTCATCAGTTTCTTATTACTTCATCACCCTGGCACCTGTAGCCGCTCCCCATGAAATAACTTCCCTCTTTATTCCCTGCTGTTCTCTATTCTGACTGCCTTAGTCTTAGTTTAAACTTCTTGTCTTGATAGTAACTCATTTCTCTGATCTCATCACACCAGTTCCATAGCCTCTGTCCCTCTGACCACTCCCCATCGGCAGCGCGGATATCCTACTGGTGAAACCTCGGATTCTCTACTCATGAGTCTACGACTGGTCGAGTTCTCTCCCCGTGGGTTAGGTTCGGTCCTTGTGAGTCTATGACAGGTCTGGGTCAGGGCTAGGAATTCTTTGCCGCCATCTATTCTAAATGCTCCATCTTTTGTTTGTTTTAAGAGCTTAAATATCTTTTTAGGGAAGCTTTTAAGCTGTTAAGTTTTTTATTGTTTTATTGTGATATTATATTGTTGTAGCATCTTGAGTGTAAGAAAGGTGCAATTATAAATATATATATTTTTTTTTAATTATTGATAGAAGATAAAATGATAGAACGACAGAAACAGCATTGGTCTGCAGAACAAACAGGTGTGTCATTGTAAGGGAATGATCTCCCCTGACTGTAAAGTAAATGTTTGTGCTTGTAAAACACACAATTAGATACATCTTACCTGAATCACTGAACACAAACACAAGTGTCTATCTACAAATTAAACATATTTATTTCTTCCACTGTCTCATAAGCCTCAGAAATGTCCCTTTTCAAAATATTAATAATAAATGCTTTCTTATGAGTCTTTCTCTGACTTTGACTTAAAAGGGTTGTTTTCACTAAGAAATATGTACTTCATTTCTTAAACGAAAAGTTCACCTAAAAATTTAAATTCTGTCATAAATTACCATAAACTCATCCACATGTGTTTGTTATTTCTTTAAAGGGACATTGATGCTTACATCTGATCACTTTGTTTTCTTGTTCATAGCTTTAGTCAAACCCACCCTGCTTGCGTTCATTGGACTGTGTCATGTTTCAACTCAAATAACAAAGAAGATCATTCTAAGACTAATGTGTGATCCTGGATCACAAAGCCAGTCTTAAGTAGCACGGGATCATTTTTAGTAAAATACATTGTATGGGTCAAAATTAATCATTTTTCTTTTATGCCAAAAATCATCAGTATATTAAGTAAAGATCATGTTCCATAAAGATATTTTGTACATTTCCTTTTTGTGAGTGGATGTCCTGCTACAGTGCCTCTGATTAACAACATCAAAGGCAATTTTCTCAATATTTTTTTTGCACTCTCAGATTTCAGAGTTTTAAACGGTTGCATCTCAGCCAGTGTCCTATTCTAACAACTCATGCATCAATAGAAAGCTTATTTATTCAGCTTTTAGATTATGTAAAAATCTCAATTTCAAAAAGACTGGTTATGTTGTCCAGGGTCACATATGAATATCACAAATTTTTACATTGTGGCATTTAAAAATGATAACAAATAGATGTGTTGTATTATACTAAATACTTGAAAAATTGGGGAAAGGAACATAAAAAAATGAGTCTTCCTTAAAGGCTTCACTTCATTTGATTTCAGAGATAGATATGACCAGAATGTTTCAAATAGGTTAAATAAACTTCACCAATGGATTCTTTTAGGTGTTCTGTGTACAGAAGAATAAGTGATATCTCAAGCATTATATTAGCAGTTTACAAGTTTTGCAACTCTTGTGTTTTTTTGGATTAGGGTTAAACTGAGACCACTTACATTAACAGAAAGTCATTTACAGCCTTTAAATTAGTTAGCGACTAGTAAATGTTTGTGATTTTTATCTATGAAATTGCAGCTACATACGTTTTCATAGATAAAATGAAATTTTCTGCATAAAAACTAAAAGTACAAAATATGTCCCCGACTAGAGTCCCTGCAGTGAATCTTGGCAATTTCCATCCATGACTGAAGTCTTGATAACTAAATTAATAAATTCAACTCGAGAAATTCTGTGCAACTAACAAATGTACTCTCAAGGTTAACACCATCTTTGTTTAAATACATAGAACATGAAATTGAAAGCAATTTGATTGATGAAAATGATTTCATTTGATTTCATTTGATTGATGAAAATGTAAGCAAAACATCAAAACGTTCCATGAAACATCAGCATTGAGGTGAAGACTCAAAAGTAAACATGCTTGATCTGATATGTTCTGACATGTTATACTACCCTTCTCATCCTCACGCTGAATCTATACCAAAGATGTTAGGTTTACACCAGCATGCTTACATCTCTTATGATGCATGGGTTACTTTCCCTCTGGTAAAGAATAGAATGTGTATAATAGATGTATTGTTGCACTGCTTGTTGAATCTTAAATTAAATATAAGTTATTATATATAATAACACATGTCACAGGTGTGACCTGCAGATCCAACCAGTTTCAAAACACCTGATCCGGCAAACCAATCTCTCCAGGTTGACTAGAAACCTCCAGCCAGGTGTGTTTGATAAACTGTTAGACAGCGGACCTCCGGGAACTGAGTTTGACCTCTGACACCTCTGACCTATGAAATGAGCATGTGGAGACAATGATGATGTCACTCATATAATATGTGCTCTGTATATTCTGACCTCCGTCTTGTTGATTCATTGCTGAACATCATTGGCTGATGTGGCTTTATTGTTTGTACTTAATCTTTTTGCATCATAACATCTGGTAAAGACATTCTTAAATATTTACAGTGACTGTAAGAGATTGTGTAATCACACACACGCACACACGCACACACACACACACACACACACACACACACACACAGGGGCTGTCGAGACACACCCTCGCATTCCAAAGGTGCCTCACGTGACTAATGGTTCCACCTCAAATAGTGGCACCATGTATGGGCCTGTTCTGTTAATGCTCTGGTCTTCATTTGTTTAACTCTAATCATTAACTTGAACGTAAGGCTGAAGCTTTCAAACATAACCGCAATCCAACTCGGAGAGGAAGAACAACAGTTTGCTGTTGGCCAGAGCGTCATATAAATGGAGTAAGGATGTGTTGGAGAAATAGATCTGTTGAGGTGAGAGCAGAAACAATGCTTTTGTTGCTTAAAACAGCTGAGAAATCCAAGGCGGTTTGATGATTAATCATTTTGAAAACGGTGAGATAAGCAGGACTCAAAGACTGAGAGTGTTGTGTCGTGAGCGATACCGATCATGGAGAACAACGAGAACGCGGACAAAGATTGGAAAACGTTGGAGCCGAATTACACAGTGAAGATCTTCCTCACAGTGCTGTACAGCGTCATCCTCACCTTGGGTATTCTTGGAAACAGCGTTACCATTCACGTGGCGCAGGTGCTTCAGCGGAATGGCTACCTGCAGAAAAACGTGACAGACCACATGGTCAGCCTGGCCTGCTCCGATTTACTGGTGCTGTTGATCGGCATGCCCGTGGAGCTCTACAGCGCTATCTGGTTTCCGTTCACATCCGACTCCGGCAACGCCGCCTGCAAGATCTACAACTTCCTGTTTGAGGCGTGCAGTTACGCCACCATCCTGAACGTGGCCACGCTGAGTTTCGAGCGGTACCTCGCCATCTGCCACCCCTTTCGTTACAAAGCCTTGAGCGGCGGCCGTACAGTGAAGTTCCTGATCTTTGCGTGGCTCTGCTCCGCCCTTGTGGCTTTGCCACTGCTGATCGCCACAGGGATGGAAGGCCATGTCCCCGATGGACGCAGGGCACCGGCACAGAATCTGACATTCTGCACCAACCTGAGCGAGCACTGGATCATGTACCGCACCAGCATCTTCACAGCGTTCGTTCTCTATCTTCTCGTTTTGGGTGGTGTGGTCTTCATGTGCAGAGGAATGATTGTTGTACTTCGAGGCCCGATGGGCCCGGGTGACACGGGAGCAAATGGAGCCGGAGGGGGGGGCCCCAAACATGAGAATGCCCGAATAAAGGCGTCACGGAAACAGAGCATCCTTTTCTTGGGTACATGACTATACTGTATGGTACAAATGAATGTTCTTACATGCTGGACGTGTCATCTTTAATCCAGCAGCTGAATGCTGTTGTTCTTTGTCGGTTAGCAATTGCTTTCTCATCTGTATAAAATAGGTTTATAAATTTTGAGCTGCAAAGTGAGATTAACATTTCATTCTAGACACAAAAGAAACTTGAGATCTACAGCCAATATTACATGATTTAAATATTCATCTTTGAATGAAGCAGTAAATGTTGTGGAATGCATCTGAATAACACTGAAACAACCATTTCCTGTATAACAGTACAAGAGAGATAAAAACTACTTTGAAAAACTACAATGTTCTTTGACATTTCTTGGACAAAAACAACCCTTTATAGATGTGAAAAATGTGATTCACAATATATAGACATTATTGCTATATTGTGTACCATCTTTCTGTAAGAAAATTGTCCTAATTTATTAACACAGTTCAAGGCAAGGAAGGTGTATGTCTCTAGCACATTTCAAATATGGGGTTTTACACAGAAATGATCTAGAAAAGTATATAGAGAGAGAGAGGGAGAGAGAGAGAGAGAGACATAGAAAAGATACATCATGAATAAAAGGTCTTTAAAAGAGATTGATTTAACATTTAATTTTTGATTTAACATTGATTTTGACATTGAACGCCACAGATGCTTAAGAATTTAAAATCACGATAAAAAGAAAATACAAATGATTTTAAATTGCGGACTAAAAAAGAAAATGAAGAGGAAGATAAAAGTGCAGTTGTTGTGACAGTGCTTAGCTAAATCTCTTTCTCTTTGTGTCTCCAGTGCTGATTGTCTGCGCTTTGTTCCTGTGTTGGATGCCAAATCAGATTCGTCGGCTGATGACGGCAGCAGTACCCAAGTCAGCATGGACCGTGAGATATCTGAGCAGCTATGTGAAGCTTCATCCAGTGGCAGACACCTTCTTCTATCTGAGCTCGGTGCTGAACCCACTGCTGTATAACCTCTCCTCACGCCAGTTCCGCTCTGCTTTTTGGGACACGCTCTTGTGTCGTCTGTCGCTGCAGCACATCAACAAACGGACGCTGGGAAGTAGTCAAGGCTCGAGGCTCTCCGGTAACACAATAAGACCCCTGCTGCGCAGATCTTTAAACCATATACGGAGAGCCACCACTGAGAGATCAACTTGTCCATCAACAGGAGAGACACAAAGCATTCAGCCCCTTACTGAACGTCCTGCAGTGGCAGAGATGCCTGCCATCAACCCGCAGGAGGAAGAAACGACTGAGGAGACAAATCAGGGGACCACAACACAAACTCCCATCCAGCTCTGCAGACAAACAGTCTAATGGATATTACGTCAACTTGTGTAGCAGTTAACAATCTGTTCAAAGATCAGCACTTTGTTTCTATGAACCCCAAGATTGGGCCACATCACCAACAGAAATTTCACTGCTGCGAGTCTGTATCTACCTGCTGCAGGTCTCTCACCGCTGCAGGTCTGCGTCAAACTGCTGCAGGTCTCTCACTGCTACAGGTCTGCATGCTGCATGTCTCTCACGGCTGCGGATCTGCATGCTGCATTTATCTAACGACTGCGGGTCTGCATCTAACGGATGCAGGTCTCTCACCACTGTGCGCATGCATGCTGCATGTCTCTCACGACTGCGAGTCTGTGTCTAACTGCTGCAGGTCTATCACCGCTGCGGGTTTGCGTCTAACTGCTGCGGGCCTCTGACTTTCAAAAGAAATCTGTGAATTTATTGACAGAAATAGGAAAACAATAAAAAGATGTTTAGGTCAATGACTTTGTCAAGAATTCCCCTATAGATATGAATGAATATGTGGATAACCTTACCTTTGATTTACGTTTGGCAGACGCTTTTATCCAAAGCTACTTACATTGCATTGTACTACACATTTCTGATTATCTGTAATCCAATGGGATCGAACCCATGACCTTGATGTTGCTAGAGCCATGCTCTAACCACTGAGCTACAGGAAAGATTAAGTTATCATGGATTTAATTGTTTCAAAATAGTGACACATTTTCAGTTATTGAAATTACATCAAATTCTTAGTTTTTTTGTAAAAAATAAATAATTTGACTAATAATATTGACAGAGAGTGTGTGGTTCATGATAAGGGTTAAAGGGAGTATGTAAGGAGATGTGTGTAGTGTTCAACAGAATCAGGATCCACAAGAAATGAGATTAACATTATGGAATATAAAATGCTGCATTTGTTATCTGACATTACAGCTGTTGTTTGCTTGACATGCCACAGTTTCAATCAAATAAAAATGCAATTACTTCATCAGTGTGTGTGGACAACGTCACAAAACACACCAGAGTAATTTAGAATACACAAAGACTGTATTCAAGTTTTTTCCAGTGAATATCTGTTTATGACGAGAAAACTATCACGTCTTTGGGAAGTTATGCCTGTCCCTGCACAGCTGACACCAATCATCATGTAGTGAGTAAACATCAAAGTTCATTTTAATAAATCATTCCTTTCATGAGAGCAATAAAAAGAGACGCCTGCAGAGCTTTAGAGAGCTTTAATCACAACACAAGACATTACTCTCATCATTAGTCATGTTCAGAGTTCATCTATGCTATCTTCATTTCCTGATTTCTGATAATCCGTTTTATTATTTTCATTTATATTCTAAAGTCCCACAAACCAATAACATATCTACATTATCACATATAACATGTCTGTGTGCTTTCTGAACACAGCAAATGATCTTCAGCCATCTGTTTCTTCTTTGGCCTCGTTGAAGAACGCTGTCAGAGATCTCCCAGTAGGGACGTATTTAATGGCCTGAACCTCTCCTCCATAGTTACTGGGTTTCTGGAAATGGATTTCTAGATGGTCCTGAAGATCTTCTTCATCCAGAAGGTCCTGAATTCCCCCCAGCAGCACAGTGTGATTTGGGACCCCCGAGTAGGTCTACAATACCATGACACAATAACAACAAATGAACATCCTTTAACTTCTGGACTCGACAGGTTTCTGATCTAGAGAATGCATTTGAACATGTGTTGTGGAAACGCACTTGAAATTTCTTCAGCTGATACTCATAGAGAGGAAGCACATCAACCTTAACATCACTGCCAGTGTCTACAGAAAACGTCTTTCTCAGCACCAGATTCTCTGCAACTAAAGTCAAAACAAAAGTGTCAGAGACAAACATCAACAGTAGCATCAATGTTTTCATCTGAAAAAAATCATCTCCATGTATGATTGTAACTAGAATTAGTTCATGTAGATCTGTATGGACCAATATAAGGCTTGTTAATTCAAGATGGAGATGATTTAGTAAGAACAAATATGACTCATACAGGAAAAATGCTTCTGAAAATCAAACCGTGCTGGAAAACCCCCAGTGTCTAAGACAACATGAGAAAGAAAACTGATCACATCCATAAAAGAATGATGAAGCTAATGGACGAACAAACTATTTTACCAGTGTGAGTGAGTATACTCTTATAGAACACATTCAAATGCAAATTTTACACTAAGGCCCGGTTTCACAGAAAAGGCGTAAGGCTAGTCTTAGACTAAAAGGAATGTGTGACCTGTCTTAACTGAATATAACTTGCCCTGAAATATCTTCAAATATATCAGCGGCACTGTTTATCTCAAGATGGACACCAGTAGTGTTTACTGCACTGTGGAATTGTATATGCCCATTGTCGTCTGTATATGTTGATGCCTGTTAAATTCATACTGCAACTTAGGAGTTCGATCCTTCTGTGTAATTACTGTTACATGGTCGGTTTTGACAATAAAGTTGACTTTGACTAAGGCATTTTCATTAAAGAGACATAAATGTCTTAATTCAACTAGGCATAGTCCTGGCTTAAGATAACCTGTGTCTGTGAAACCAGGCCTACAATTTCCTTTGAATATAACTTAAGTATCTTTTTAACTTGTACCTTTTCTTTAATTTGACATTTCACTTTTACTTTGGGCTTTAGGTTACTCGTTTTAGTTTTGACTTTAGCAATGTGGAGAAATGCTCGTTCAGGGTTCAGGCTAGACCTAAACGAGATTAGCATTTCAAATATACAATCCATGCAAGGTGAGAAAGACAGACCTCCGGTGTGGACAAAAGTAACGTGGCCTGTGCCGTTCTGCTGGTCATAATCTACACTTTCCACTTCACCGCCTCCACGACTGGCTTTAGAGAAAGAGATCTCCAGCCGGTCTGTCATTCGCTCCTCAGGTAAAGTGGGCGGAGCATTTCTGAATTTGATGGTCTTCTTTGACACCTTGATATGAACCTGCACAGATTCAAGAAAAACACAAACAACATTTCTTTACATGACACACAGGATTCTGAACACAGACAACACATATGCGTCATACAGGGACTGCTGTACCTCAAATTTCACAGATGGCTCTAGTGTTAGGGAGTAGGGCTTCACATCCATCTTGATTTTGTCACAGGCAACAGAGCACTTGGCCAGCCGGAGGATCTGATCGGCCACTGAACGAGACAAGACTCAACATCAACAGTCTGACATTACTGTGCGTGACAGAACTCTTACTGAAGTGCAAATAAAAGCAAAAATACACCTGTGACTGAAATATAACAGAATAAAGAGACGGGGGAGAGTTTGGTTCGCACCGTTCTCCTCCTCAAAGGTGATGAGGGCTTGTCCACCCTTCAGGAGAAACGAGGGTCTCTGGGTGACAGTAAACACACCGGTCACGTCTTCGTCTCTGTCCTCTTTCTCTTCTGCTTCGGTCTGAGTGAACTTCATTCTTTTCACTGGGATTTCAGCTTTGATCTGCACATCAAAGAGAATGTGAGTTCATCTCCTAACCTGCATCTTTTAGCTTCAACACACCTGCCTGTCAATTCTAACTAACCCTGAATAACTTGATTCAGAAGGTTCGGTTGAATTCTGCAGGACAGGAGTAGTTTCTGCCAATCTCATATTAATCTTGAGTACCTATGGAGTCATATTGCATACGTTGTATCTTGGAAGAGTATTTAGTTTGATCACATTTATAAAATAGAGATACAGCTGTTTGATACACCATTATTTGCTGGAGGCTGGCAGGGGGGAAGGAACTACAGCACTAGCACACAACACATCATCGCATTAATCCCTTAATCCCTTTGTGTTGTTTACATTATGTACGTACGCACCAACAAAACACAGACGTATGACTTAGTTAGGCGTACCAGCGTGCAGTTCATGTCATGTCATGTCAAACCATCTCCAAATCCAGCTTTATATCCACCGTTTATAACACATCCATCACTGAAATACCGTGAACAAACAGACACACCTTAATTTCTCTCACTATCGCAAGAGTAACCAGCTGCAGCTGCAGGCCCACAGCACAGCCGATCTTAACGCAGAACAGCCAATCTTGATGGTAGATGGGTCTTACTATAGCTCATCGGTTGGCGCATGGGCGGGCTCTTTCTATCACATTGCTGTGGCCGTGCTTTTCTGGGAGAATTACCCAATAAAACGAATAGGATCCTTGTTAGAAAACAGGGATCCAGACTTATAAAAAACTTTCCCAAACAAGTTGGATTGCAGGGAGAGTGTATCAAGCACAGAAATAATACATCTTACGTTTAACATGAAATAGCATTTTACTCCATCCTTTAAACACTTTCTAGCATCTTCGGTTGTTGACAGAGAAACTAAACTCCTAACTTCATGTTTTCATCTTGTGCTTTACAGGATTATTAAACACTTTCTCATATTACAAAATGAATAGCTCCGGACTCTGAGTTTGATATGTTGTTGTTGCTGTGAGTTTATTGAATGAAACCTTGTCAAGTATATTGAATAACAATGTCATAAAATCGTGTGATTGACAGTGACAAATAACGCCCTTTGGTGGTAAAACAAATCTTCACAAGGCCTTTGTTTTAACCCATTTATTATAGCTAGCTAAACAATGTGTGCCTTTATCTATTAAATATGAATGTAGACAGTGTGATGTTGCATTTAAACCTTGAATTTCTGTTGAAGTGACGCAGTTTCAGCTTTCTTCCTGTCAAGTTTATTCTGAAGATCCTGCAGTTCTCTCTGAAGATCCAGTTTGACTCGATCCAGATTCTTCCTCTGCTCCTGAAATCATGCAGACAACACACACACACATGTTCTATCATCTGTTTGTTATTGTGTGTTTTATGGTGCTGTGTGCTCGATATTCACCTGTGTTTCATCAAGATCCCCTTTAAACTGTAAGCCGAGTTTGTGTTCGATTTCAGCCAGATCTTCAAATTCTTTCTGGGCTTTTTTCTTTCCATCTTCTGCTTCCATTTTTTCCAGAAGCAATCTAGACCTCTCGTCGTCTGCACACTGAATAAGATCCTGTTTTAAAACATCAATGTAATAATTAAATCTTTTGTGAAATTTTATGCGTTTGTATTTGTGGCTTTGACTGATTTTTTGCCTAACGTTACCTTATATTTTTGTAATTCCTCCGCGGCGGCGCTCATCTTTTCCTCAACGAGGATTTCAGGCTGTTCGTGTGTTCATAAAATAAAGATTTAAAACAACATTTCACTTAATGATGTAATTATTTCACTGGCTTAAAACTGTATTGTGTGTGTGTGTGTGTTAAGACGAACCTCGCCGTTCAGCAGATCTGCCGCGCTGTCAGACATCACCACAAACAGAACTAACAAACACCTGAAGTAAATATCCAATCTGAGGTAAAACACCAGCAGATATTCGTCGAATTTCTAATGTCGAACTTCCTGAAGCTGCACCTTGTTTACCAGAAGTCACATGACATGAGCGATGAATCCTTAAGTGAAAGTGAAAGTGATTCGCTAACACTAAAGAAACTTTTCATTCACACACAAAAGTCTCCGGTGAGAGTTGAGATAAATTCTTCATCCGCTTCTCATGTCAATGCAGTTAAAAGGAGGTTAACTTACGTTATCAGTTGAGATGGATGAGAGAAGTCTAATTCTTCACGATCTGCCGGATGATTTCGATCGCGTGAAATCAAAACTCGATCTTCATTTTAAAAACAAAAGAAGATCTGGAGGTGAAGTCCTGCAGATCAGAGAACATCCCGATGACAAACGAAAAGCTCGTCTCATTTATGTGACAGAAGAAGGTAAGAAGAGAGAAAGCTGCAGCTACACGATCACATATGAGATCAATATGAAGAGAAAGAGAAGGAAGTTTACTTTCTGTTTCTCAGATATGAAGAAGGTGCTTGACAAACGAATCCATAAACTGGATTTCAAGACGCATGGAAGTGTTGAAGTGACCGTAAAACTACCTGAAGACAAAAAGATGAAACCAGAACTGCTGCCTAAACCCAAACTGGAGAAAGTGGGGAAAGTTCTGCGGGGTTCACACACACAGGTGGTCTGCTAGAGGTCCTATAGATTATGATTTATTAACAATTATGATTATTGTGTCATCATCAGACTCCCACGACACACATGACTCAGATGTCTGTTGAAAGACAAGGAAGCGTAACTAAATATGTACTGTATGTTATAACAGCTAGGCAGAATATAAGACATTACCCAGATACCACAATCCATCTGTCTTACGTCTATTTGACGTCTGCATTTACATCTGCAAGACATCCGCAATACATAGTTTGCTTATCTGCAAAACGTCTCGGAGACGTCTGAACATCTGTAATACGTCTGCTAAAGATCTGCAAATCTGCTGCGTAAACACATCTAATAAACATCTTAGAAAGAGCAGCTTTACATCCATTCTGAATCATAAACATCTTACAGACATCTTCTAGAGGTCTATATGACGTCTGACAGCAGACATCTCCCAGATGTATTGCAGATGAGCAAACTTTGTATTTTAGATGTCTTTCAGATGTAAATGGAAACGTCAAACAGACGTAAGCCAGATGTGTGTGTGTGCTAACAGGCTATTAAAAGTTTTGTTTCCTAAAATTAGATTTGTTTCCACATACTCACAACACTTCTCCCTTATTGTGCCAACCTAAGGTCTGTCCGAGCTCAAACCCTACAACCACAAGGCATAAAGGTTTGATGGTTTCACAACTTACAGCAAAGAAATACTGTTCTCAAAACATATCAAATGACATTTTGTGCATGTGTTGGTTTATAATACAGACAATGACGGGGATTGTGAAATATCTGATCTGCTCATCACGACTCCTCACACGGTTGATAAGGAAATGCTTCAAATGTATTGTGAACGATTTACAGAACACTTTGTGCTACAAAAAAATGGAAATAACAGCTGGATCCTGAAGCTTTCCAACCAGTCAGGTGTGTTTTACAACATTTACAACCTTCTTTACACTTCATTCCTGCTTTAGAAATTCCGGTCATGCAGAAGAGCAGTAATGTAACAAACAGACAGGTTTTGCAAGCTTATTTTTAGACGTCAGTGTGACACGTTTTTGTTCAGTTAGCGCAAAAAAAGCAACGAAACAAAAACCATCCACATGTAATGCATCAAGAAGAACAGAAAAATCTAAACTAGATGTTGACTCTTTTACCAGATCTGCAGAAGATTCTCGGACAGGACAAACAGGAGTTGGATATATCTATAGAAGTGTATAAAGAAGGAAAGTGGGACCCTCGTCGCTTCATCTTGACGGGGTTTGAGGGAAGCACCGAATGGATGAAAATCTCACTTTTCATTGGCAGCTGTAGCAAGACAACAGAGCATGACTGGGAGATACTGGATGAAGAACGGATTGTTGTCACTTTCAGACAAGATATCGGTGTGTGTGTGTGTGTGTGTGTATACAGTACAAATACATCATCTCCACCTGATACAATATAAACAAACTCACGATTCTGTCAACATGAGCAGATCATTGTATTCTTCTGTTATAATCTATCCACAGATGTCACATCATTTATAAACAAATGCACCTCAAAAGCACTGCAGGGTCGGGAGATTGGAATCACACGCTTAGAGCCGACAGACTCGGTCCTGGTTCAGGGAGATCTGGGAAAGATTAGTGAAGAAGCCCTCAACCTTCACTTCAACAACACCATGAGGAGCAGCGGAGGAGATATCAAGTCTTTGATCTGGATCAACAGACAGAAGAGTCTTCTCATTACCTTTCAAGAGTCTGACGGTGAGTTTTCACCCTTAAACCAAAGAGAACGAACACTGTGATGCTGTCATTTCAACTGGATAGTAACTCAACTTCACTTTCTACTGTCATAGTTGCCCATGAAGTGGTGGAACAGAAGCACAGTGTTTGTGGCACTGTGGTGAAGGCATCACTCTTCTACTCCAGTTTAGGAAAAGCTTTGACCGGAGAAAAGCCAACCTTGACTGACATCCCTACAAGCATAAACATCTCTGTCCATGAAGATCTGCTCCGTTTCATTGAAAACAATGACCTGTGTAGAAACGCGCTGGAGAAGGTCGTCAAACCGCTTCATGCCGACATTCTTATCGACAGAAGAGAGGAAGCGAGTGTGATAAGACTGGAGATGGACGTTGACAAAACGACTTTGACTGCACTGCAAATAGGAGCCACTTGGGAGACAAAGACAGAGAGGAAAGTCCAAACCTTTTTGAGCAAGTACCACACAGCCGAGCTGAACGTGCAGAAGGACGTCTGGCAGCGAGTTAGGAGCGACTGTACGAGTCTCAGCACAGGTGATGCTGTCGTCTCCTTCAGAGAGTCCAGCTCTAAAATCATGATCGCTGGCGTTAAAGAGGAGGTGGTTGTCCTCTCGGAGAAGATCAAGCGGCTGCTGGACATCGCTGCTGTTGAGATGGAAATACAGAGGAACACCGTCGATGCGATCATTCAACTGGACTGTGGGGAGAAATGTGAACTTTTAAAAGAACGTGTACAGTCCAAACTAGGCCAAGTTGCTCTGTTACATGATGAGAATCAGCACAAATTTCACCTCAGAGGTTTGAAGGATCAAGTGGCTTCTGTGGAGCTCCTCATCGAGCAGGTGAACGAGAACATTATCCTGCATCACTTAAAGCTCTCATCTCATCTGATTCACTTTCTTCAGTCTCTGGACCTTCACAAGCTTGAACAAGATCATTTCTACTCCAATCACATTCCAGCTAAATTCTCAAAGCAGAAAGATTTGGTGGGAATTTTCGTTGAGAAAGACAACCTGAAGATCGCTGAAGACAAAATCTGTGAGATCCTCAGAGAGGATATAATACAACTTTCTCCCAATCGGACTGATGAAAACTGGAGAACATTTCTCATGAAACTTCAAGACGAAGTGGAATCCAGCCAGAACGCTCACAACATCAGGGTCACACAGACGGACGTGCAGCTCACGTTATGTGGATTTTCTGATGTAGTCGCAGAAGTAGCAAGAAAGGTGAGAGGCTACCTGGAACACAAGAAACCAATAACTGAGGATGTTCCTCTCAAGTCTGCACGAGAGGTTGAATTTGTGGACTCTTGTTTAAACCTCTCCGAACTCCCTGAAATCAAGCGTCTTGGTGCTACGATACTGGCCTGCAGAACCACGACTTGCCCTTGTCTGAAGGTCACCGCTGCCAAAGACAACGTTAAAGAGGCTGTGAGTGTCATAGAGAAACAGTTGTTAGCCACTCTTGTGGAGAGACACAAGTACTGCAAAGCCGGAGAAGCCAAGGTTCTATACAAACATGAAGCCAGTGTGAAGGCGAAAGCTAAAGAGTTCCATTGCAACCTGTATTTATCCCAAGAACCAGTGAATCATCCTCACCCGTCACAGAGTTTCACACACAAGTTAAGCAATTTCATCACATTGGTGATCACGAGGGCTGAGTGGTACCATCAAAGTGCCGATGCCTTGATTTGCCCAATGAACGGCAGTCTGGTTTTTGATAACCCTGTGGCCAAGCAGATTCTCCAGTTTGGAGGGGATCAGATCGCAGAGGTTTGTAAAAGTACCAGAGGGAAAAACAGTCTCCTGCCTGGAGATGTGCTTCTCTGTGATGCTGGACATCTCAACACCAAGAGCCTCATTTTTGCCGTGTTGCCCCATAAGGGTCAAGCCCTAGACTCACGCTACCTTCAATCGGCCATACACAACGCTCTTCTGAAAGCAGAGGAACAACACTGCACCTCCATTCTCGTTCCGGCAGTTGCTTGTGAAATCTTTGGGTTCTCCGTCAGAGAAAGTTGGACTGCACTCAGAGAAGCAATACTACAGTTCTGCGCTGACCATCAAAATTCCCCCCGAAATATGAGAGATGTTCACATAGTGCATTCTGTTAGGAAGACTGTTGATGAGTACAACACTGTGATCCAGGAACTGGTATGAATTCTCCTGTTTCACAGACGCCATCTAAGATTTGCCAATGGAAAGCTTACATCAATAAACCATCAATGTCTTTGTTTCCATTGCTTGTCCTGTTCCTCCCTCAGGGCTTTCCTGACACTTCAGACGTCCAATCGCAGAGAAAGCATCAGGGAACAAGAGGTACATATAGATGAGGATATATGTATATGAATACATGGTTTATATATACTCACTGTTGTTTTCACATGCGTGGAAAATCAAACAGCGCTCATCAATGGTGTGCCGATATACCTGAAAAAGAGTGACATCACCAAAGAGACAGTAGATGTCATAGTGAATTCCAACAACATACATTTAAATCTTAACACTGGTATGTGTTTCTCGGTACAGAAATATTTGAGGTTGGCATTACATCGCTCACTCTGGTCATGTGTCTGCAGGTGTTTCTGGTGCCATCTTGAAAGCAGCTGGAAAGTCAGTTGCTTCTGAATGTACAAAACAAGGTACCAGCAGTTTAATGGATAACTTGAGATAAAATGCACATCTGTTTCTCTTGAGGGTCGATACTTGGTAGCACCTAACTATTTAAGAAATGGGTATCGAGCACAAACTATCGATTGTAGTCCTGTGACATAACGAACAACAACAAAACACATAATCACAATGGTTCTTGAACACATGGGATGGAAATGCTTGTTTTGATACAATAGACAACAGATTTATTATAATTCTAGTGCAGCTGTTTATTTGTTGTTATTGTTGTATTTGTCCAGCTCCTCTGAAAGCAGGCGGTGTAGTAATGACCAGTGGTGGGGATCTTAAATGTAGGCACATTGCCCAGATGGTGGGTCCCGAGGGTCCGGCTGACATCACATCATCTCTTGGAAAGGTTTTGAGCCTTTGTGAGGACAAGATGGCCAGGACACTTGCAATTCCTGCGATTGGAACAGGTAAAAGAATGTGGTGACTGTTTCCCTGTGTGGTGTGGTCAGGTCCTGAGCCGTGTGGTGTTTCACAGGAAAAGGTGCAATTGGACCAAAAGAATCTATTGAAGCTATTCTCGCAGCACTTAAAAAACACTTGACTGAGCTGAACTCAAGCTGTCTCAAAGAAATTACTATCGTGACATTTGAACAGAAGATTCTGGATGCTTATGGGAAACATTTCAGTGAATGGAACAAGGTAAATACTCAATGTCTTACGGTCACGTTCATGAATAATAATTATCAGTCAATATTTTGAGTTTGTTTCCTGCATTTCATATTTGCTCGCAGGCCTCCAACAGACGTGCTCAGCCGGCATACGGCAGAATGCCAGAAAATCAAGGTGTGACCTTATAATGTTTGTCCGCAGACCTTATATACAGTATACCTGCTGCAGATGAACTGCATCTATGGACTTATTTCATGTTGCTCAAAGAGAGCGTTTTAAATCTTTTCCCTCGACAGTAAAAATCGGAAGTGTCAGAATTGAGTTAAAGAAAGGAGACATTACCAATGAAACAGTCCGAGGGATTGTCAACAGCACCAACAGGGAGATGACTTTGATGGGAGGTGTGTTTTATTTTGGGTTATTTATTACACGATCATAACCATACAAGCAGATAGCTGAACACAAGACCGCAGTTACTGTGTTTAATGGCCACTTTGATATTTGTTCATATGCAACACTAAAACAGAAATGAATATCTTGTAGGAGTTTCTGGTGCCATATTTAAATCCGCCGGAGTCTCTGTGGAACAAGAGTGTCAAAAACACGGTGAGGATGTTAAATATCAAAAAACCTTAAACGTTCATCAACAGAGAGAGAGAGGAAGACAGATGGGTTCACTCTGCGCTTTGTTCTCCTCTGTAGGTCCACTCCAAAACGACATACCTGCAGTGACCAGCGGAGGGAACCTGCAGTGTGATGTCATCATTCACGTGACCGGACCGCACTCGGCATCAGAGACGAGATCACGCGTGAAGAAAGTTCTGGAGCGCTGTGAGGACAAACAGATCACCACAATTTCTTTCCCTGCTGTCGGCACTGGTACAGACACGGATCGCATACACCCAGAGATCATTTTAGTTTCTCTGCAGATATCTCACTTCTTCTTTCATCTTTTTTCCAAGGTGGTGGCGGTGTTAAGAGTGTCGATGCCATTCAAGCCATGCTGAAAGGATTTGAAGATCATTTAGCCCAAAACAGCTCAACGGTAATCAAGCTCATCTATTTAGTAACAGACCGGGACGATGTCCTGCAGGAGTTTCAGAAAGGTCTCAAAGCATGGACTGCAAACACACAGGTATACGCGTCACAAGGATTACCCATGTTGTTCTTGTTGGGTTAAGATGAAATGTTTGAAGCATTGTTAGATGAATAACATCACTTACCTACACTCATGATGTGAACACCCGAGCAGAACAGTGAGGAGGAAGATGATGAAGATCAGTCAGAGCGTGAGGATTCAGACGACAGCGTGGATGAAGACAGCACATCATCTGACTTTGAGCCTGATACAAGTGCTGAAATAACATCCTAATGAAATCATCAATAAAAACAGATTTCATGTTTGCCTGTAATGTTTACATGTTGTTGTCGTTTAAAGCAAATCCTGTTGAGGCTATAATCGGCCCAATGAGAGTGAAGGTTACATGTGGTGACATCACCAAAGAGACTATGGATGCGATTGTTAACAGCACGACCACCAGCCTTGACCTGAACACGGGTGAGTTTTCTCTCATAATGTAAGCACCCCACTGTAATGCATTTCATTTCTTCAATTTTAAAGGTTCACATTTAGAAAGTGAGGATGTGTGTGTGTGCAGGGGTATCAGGAGCCATTCTTAAAGCTGCAGGACAAACGGTTGTGAATGAATGCAAAACGAAAGGTATGACATCTCACCCTCATCATAGACTGTATGCACACACATGGCTAATATTAATGCGGCTTATTTCTTCATTTTTTTCTGAATGAAGCACCTCAGCCCAATGGCGGTGTGGTGCTGACCAAAGCCGGAAACCTCACAGACATTAGAAATATTATTCATATGGTCGGCCAGACAAATGTGAAAGGCATCACGACATCCATGTTCAAAGTTCTGAAGACGTGTGAGGAAAACCACATTCAGTCCGTTTCATTCCCGGCTCTTGGAACTGGTAAGAAGTGTTCATTTAGAAATCTGAACCGAGCTGTAAACGATACCGAAATTCACTTTTCAATGTCTTTCAGGAGCAGGAAACCTGGCAGCCACACAGGTCGCAAACGCCATGACTGAGGCTCTGGCAGACTTTGTGAAAGAATCGCCACAACATCTGAAACGTGTCCACATTGTAATCTTCCAAAGTAATATGTTGCCAGATTTTCAGGACGCTATAAAGAAGCTGAAGAAGATCAGTAGCTCTGGTACGTATGAAACTGGTGTGTTTAGCATCTGTGACTTTCTGTGTTTTTATTCATGTGTCTCCTGGAATTTGGGCATTTTGAACAGCAAGTAAGACCAAAGTGCCCACGGACCCCTGCGTCCTGCAAAGCCCCGCAGCAGCCACCATTCTGTCTGGCCAAGCAAACGGCCTCCTTGTCATTCCCCGTTATGGCTGTGGAGATTTATGGGACCTCTTCCGCCAATGCTGCCAAGGTGAAAAAATATCTAGATGACCTCGTCTCCGAAGAGTGCATCAGTAAAGATGTGCAGTCGAGTCATCTCGCCAAACTTCCCGTAAGTGACCAGAAGACCATCGTGAACCTCAGTCAAAGCATTGAGGTAAGCGTTCTAGTGGCCGGCCCGGACAGGTGGACCGTCTCTGGGAAAAAAGACGACGTCTTCGATGCCATGCTCAAGATCAACAACCTTATCCAAGAAGTGCGAGATGGAGAGATTCGAGATGGTGAGGTGAAGAGGTTGAGGCAGACGTTACGTTGGGAGGTGGTTCGAGGAGAAACCTGGAAGCCGTTGGACCCCAGCATTAGCTACGAAGTAGAGCTGTCCTATCACAAGAAACACAAGACCTTTCAATATCAGGAGAACGGCCAGACATACACTGTGGACTTCAAAGAGATGGCGCTGATGAACAACGGCAAAAAGGAGTCTTGTAGGATCAAGAGGACTCTGCTCGGTGACAGCGATACAGGTAAATGTTTGCACTGATCACACACATAAGAAAGATTTGTATCTAGATTCAAACAAAAAAAGAATCATCATCACAACAGTGTACTCTTGATAATGCCGTTAATTCAGGTGTTCAGATTCAATTTCAATCTGATATGAGCCAAATCATCACACACACTAATGCACTTGAATATATAATAAATATAAAGAAAAAATCTTACCACAGCACAGGTGAACTTCTCATGTTCTGAAAGTTCAGTGTGAACAAAGCAGTGCAACATAACCAGCATTTCAACTGAAGTTGTTTTTCTGAATCATTTCTAATCCCTGACATGAAGACTCCAGTTAAGCCTGCAAACTGTTTTCTGATTAATCTGATAGTGGTAGAACGTGTTTGTAAAAGGATTTCCCTTCTTTCAATTTTCTCAGCAATAATTCATCCTCCCCCAACATGGACCAAGACAAATGGACAGGACTTAGAAATAATCACATTAAAATCTGATTCGACAGAATACCAGAAGATAGAAAAAGACTTTCTCAAGTCCAGTATACATCCCGATGTGTCCCAGGTTCAGGTTATACAGGTAAAACCAGGCAGGACATGAAAAGATTTCTCCAGATGAAGGGGGGGGGGGTGTCAATGCATTTTGACATCATAAATGTTTTTTACAGATCGACAGGATCCAGAGTCAGTCTCAATGGCACAGATACTGCGTGTTGAAGCAGGCGGTGGATAAGAAATATCCCAAACAAATGAATGAGCGTTTCCTCTATCATGGAACAACTAAAGACATTTGTCAAAAAATCAACAAGAATGGCTTCAACAGAAGCTTCTGTGGGAGAAACGGTACGTCACAGATTCTATTCATAGCCATGTCAGTCTCAAACCTTTGCTATACTAAAATGTAACGCTGATCTGTTCAAAGCTGTCGTACACGGTGATGGAACGTACTTCGCTAAGGAAGCTTGGTACTCCTGTCAGGACCTCTATTCAAACCTCGATGACAAGGGTCTCAAGTACATCTAAAGAGCAAAAGTTGTGACTGGTTCCTTGTGTGAAAGCAGAAAGGGCATGAAGGAGCCGGATCCCATCGACGCTCAGGACCCTCAGGCCGGTCTGCACGACTGCGCAGTAGACCGCTTACAGACGCCCTTCATCTTTGTGGTGTTCTGTGACTCAGGAGCGTATCCTGAATATCTCATAACCTTTAAAAACATTAACTGACACAAAACCTGATGGAAATATGCCTTGTTCTGTTGACCAAATATGCTTTCACACCAGCAGGTTTATACAAAGCTAAGAAAACCTCATAGAGCAGACGTTTTTAGGCATTCTCATTTAATCTAAAACCTGCCACAACCAGCTGCAAAATAAAGCACATACTGTATCCTTGTGAGGGGATTACATCATATCTTCAATTTTTCTATTGACAAATTTACAAATGCACTTTTAACTCTAGTTTCAAAAGTCATGTTTTAGATTTTTTTAATGATTAAAACTTTGATTTAGTGACTGAAATAAATCTTTACATATTAAAAGCATAACAGCAGTTTGATAAATTGTTTCACCAAATATTTATTATAAGTCATAAAGATGAGTCTGATTACAGTTCATTTTAGTTACATGTTCATGAAAATATGAAGACAGTTCTGGGTACAACAAACCAACAAATAATTCAAAGAGAAAAATCATTTCAGTCCAGGGTTAACCTTGAAACCCATCTTCTATTGTTAAAGTCTGGATGGTTATGATAAAATCTCTGTGCTTGACTAGTAAAGACATTCTATTGCCAATGCATTTAATGATCAAAAACGCAGAAACAAACCTGCGGCGTTTAATAAGAAATAAACTCTAAAGGTCCTCGCAGCAGTTTTCATCAGCAGCAGCAGTTTTCAGGCCAATGAGAGTCAGCATTCATTAAAGTGGTGCACACACAGCACAGAGAGAAATGACCCTATCCTTATTATATTAACCCATGCGGGGGGACGTGATGAAGAGCCAGATTAAAGGGGAACATATAAAATCACAGCCCTAAATTACTCAAACCCACCATTAAGACTGACCCACTCTCAACCATCAAAGAGAGAGAGACATGTGGTTATTACACTACATCTGTTGTGTAGAGTTGCCGTTCCAGGTGTTGTTGTCGTCTTCACTATCATCTTGATTCCGAAGTCGATATATTTTACCGTCTTTTTTAAAGTCCTCTGGTCTTTTCTCAAGAACTCTCTTACGAACAGCATCTCTGAAATGTCACAAGACCAAAAGTGTTGTTTGTGAAAAACACAGGTGTGAAGTGGGTTACATAGAAAATGCAGATGTGTTTATTACAACAGGAGATTAACTCAGTCAAGACACAGAAACCGACATCATCAATCTTAACCTCTACGCAGCTATCAGCTGTGCCTTCAGAGTGTCTCATATAGGGATGCACCAATAACCCCGACCCTGATCCCATATCTGATCTCTGAGTATCGGCCGACACTGATCCGGATCTGATACTAGCTCTGGTTTTCACTATCAACGTAGAATTGCATATTTCTGTCTTTTATTGATAAAGGTGGATAGTTCTGAAGCATTTTACTTTCAAGTACATTTTAAAATATCTGTAGTGTTTTTACTGTGGACAAAAAATACTTCCTCACATTATAAAGCACATCATACATTTAACTCCACTACGTTCCATAAAAAAATGTTGTTTTTAAGCTTTTAATCCTGGAGTACATTAAAGTCCACCACTTTCTTTTATTGAAGTAATTTTACATCGAAAAGTAGAGAAGTAGGATTATTAAAATGTAAATAAATACTGTATTAAAGGTAGAAAACATACAGAAAAGTATTTATAAATAGTACTGGAGTATGATATAATGCTTTACAATGCAGTCTCATGAAGTACAGATAAATGTTCTTGAGTATAATACTACTATCTCTGTTTATTGCACACAACTAGCATCGTATAAAAGTCTCCAATGCAGTAGAACAGACTCGCTCATGCGGTCGCAGAAAGATGCGCTTAATGCCCCCGCTTCAACACAGACTGCTTCCAGTGCTTCAGTGCTGTCTCTGGCAAAATACAATTAAAACAAAACCAAAAGACTATTATCTAGTGATTATGACAAATAATGAAAACATTGGAACGAGTAACGTCCTGTCTGTTACTGGACACATGCATGCTGGATGGAGATTGACAGATGACAGCACCAGCGGAGGTCAGAGTTTCTTAATGATGCTATATTGATTTATTCCTCACATAAAGCTATCGAAATACATGATGTGGAATACAGTTTCCTGATAGTTAGTCCTTTTTGAAGCTTAAGAGAAGCACCCACGGGTAATGCTACAGATCTGATTTGAAAGTAACAGTCCCATACCCGATCTAGCAAAAATGACCCGTATCGGCCCCTATTCAGATCCAGAGTATCAGATCAGTGTATGCGGCATTTTCTTCATTCAATAAAAGCATGCTAATGGTGCAGTTAGAGGTTTTTACAGCATCTCATCAGAGTCTACTTTAAACAGGATTGAGAATAAACAGACGTACTGCTTTGGTTCTGAGGAGGAGCCTGAGCTCGGCGTGTGTTGATTCTGGGCACGAGGGGACGCAGGCGGGGGGGGCGTCCTGAACAACAAGCTGGTGATGAACCTCCAGACGGCCAGCAGGGGAAAGAGTAAAGATCCCAGAACAGACCAGATGCCCCCACCCTCAGACGAGTGGATCACACTGTTGGATGCTCGACTGGACTGCTGTTGGGAACAAAATAATTTCATGTCACGTGACTACTGCAAACACACTTCATCTCATTCTATCATGAATCAAAACTGATCGACTCTTGAATAACGTGAGAAACATTTACATGAAATCAAAACAACCAGACCGAAGTGACGTGTCTCGCTTTCATTTTTTTCAAATTTAATCTCTTTATGAACAGACATTGATTGACTGTTTGGATGTGATATATCTAGTATAACTGGACTAGGTGATGTTGTCATGTTGGACACTGATGTGTGCTGTGGTGGTGTGTTGCTCACAGGAAGCAGGACGATGGAGGCGCTGGGTGCCAGCTCAAGCTCCAGTAAACTTCTCTCCAGATCGTCAGCTGTGAACTCTCTTCTGGGGAACATGGTGGCCAGTGAGAAATGACCGTACCTGTTTCTAACCTCCTGTAAAAGGACACAAAGTCAGATGATGTTTATAGAACACGTGACAGCGGTGAAGAGATCGCTGTACCATCCAGCTAACCCATGCAGTCAGAGGAAAATACCCATTTAAAGGAAGAACAAATGCTGATCTAAACCTCCTTGTGGGTTATGAATCAGTTTTCCTCTATAAGCTCATGTTATCATGATAACGCTTCAACATGGTTTTGTTCTGTGTCGAGTCGTCCAATGAAGACTTTTACCAATCTTTTCAGAGTCATCTTAAAGAGAAACATAAACATCGCTCTGTCTGTTCTAAATGCGGGGCGTCACCATGGAAACCGACCTGCACGACAAATTGTCTGGCTTCCTGCAGGCGTGTCTCTGATGGAAACTGGTTAGTGAAGGATGAGCCGTCGGGCAGACGGAACTGAATCCTGGCAACAGCACTGAAAGAGAAGCAGAGATGAGATAGAAATCACACAAGCAGATGCTCTGGATCATTGATTTCAAAGCGATGGGAGAATATTTGCCACTTCACTTCAACACAACATGTGACGGTGAACAAACAAACTCATCCTTACGATGTATTCACTGTATGCACTCTTCATGACAACAGAACAATACATCCCATGTGTGTGTGTTTACATTAGAAGCAGAGATGTTTCACATGAGCTGGTCAACAAAACTCTTGTATCTCAATCAACCCATTGAGGGAAATCTATCCTGACAAATATTCCTCAGCGCAGTGGTACAGAAGTGGTTAGGCACCTTCTCTCTCGTTTTGTAGCTTCTCTCTTGGCTTCATCTTCAGCCGCTCTGCCCTGTAGAGCCGTTAATCTGGCCGCTTCTGCCTCCTGCTGGACCTGAGCGTAACGGGTTGCTCTGTCTGCACGGTCCTGTAGGACAAAAGCACAAACATCAGCCGCTGTCAATAGAGCGGTGTTCTGTATCCCCAGAACATGAATCACATGAAACGAAAAACAAAGACGTCACCAGAGCGATCTGCTGTTTGACTCGATCTCTGGCCGCTTTCTCTTCCGCTTTCTCACGGTTTCTCTCCTCCAGCAGACGTTTGGTTTTCTCCTCCTCCTGTTTTCTCTTGTAGTCCAGCATCTCTTTGCCCAACTTCCGTCTGTCCACCTCCTTCTTCAGCTCATTCTGCACATTTGACGGGAACAACCTCATAACCCAGCACACATTTAGACAACACAAACATGCACAAATAAAAATACCACCAAGAAAGAAACGCAGTTAGAAAACTGACACAATGTGAACAAGTGAAACGAAGTCAGCAGAAAATGAAGTTTCATTTGGTGAGATCATATGATGGAGAATGTTTGTTTTGATCTGTACATGAGTGCACACACACACAAACACATGAGGGGTGGGCGATATGACCTCAAAACTATCTCACGATAAATACACGTAAGCGGTGGTGGTAAGAATGACTCTATAAATGTAACACCATTCACCGGAGGCCATGATTGTAGCTGCATGTGGTCATGAGAGCCTCAGATCTTTTAACCATATGAACTGTTGCTCTGTTTTCTAGTATTCTGACTATCCACACATATTTAATCAACACAGTAAATAAAACAAGGTGAAACTAAACATTATCTGGGACGCATCTACAGTGCCATCCTTCACAAGAGGTGTCCTCCTGAGCTTCACATCCGCCGCCGCTGCCGGTTCTCACTCCTCATAAGAGCTGTGAAGCAACTAGGCTTTATCCTTTATATGTGGGAAGACAAAGTCCTATCGTGGGGAGAACTTCTACCTGTATTTCACAAATGATATAATATCGCCAATCCCTAACACACACACACACACACACACACAACATTACCTCATCTTCTACTTTTCTGGTCTCTTTATGTCTCTCCTCAAGTTTCTTTGTTAACCTACAGATGCGGATTCAGAAAACAGGTACCATCAAGACACTTAGTTTGAGCTTCAGACACGCCCGCAGACCAATGTCTGTCAAAGGCATCCATGTAAAGTGTAGCTCCGCCCACCTCTCCACTTTGGCATCTAAGGGTTCCTCAGACTGAGGGATGTCTTTTGAGGAGACACTTTTATCATCACCTGCAGTCTGGTGTCCAGATGCTTTCTCCTCCTCCACCGGCACAGACATCGACTCTGGAAGCAGACGCCCGTCAGTCACTGGACCATCACAAGCTATCACATCATGACCTCAAACACGCACGTATATTTGGAGCGTCACCTGTAGATGTGGCAGAGCTGCAGTCTGATGGATGTGAGACGAGCACTGGCTGATGGGGTCTCTCTTCATCTGCTGCGGCTCCATCCATCTGCTGCGTGTGCATCTGTATAGACACACAGTTCAACATGAGCATCAGTAACACACTCACCGTCACGTCATCAAACCACTGTAAACTTCAATATGTGCCTCCTAATATCTGACCTTCATCATTTATCAATCTGACAGACACCCTTCTTTATTGGAAATAAACAACACATTTTCATTCTGACCTGAACTATCGCTTTAAAGAAACCTAGATATGTGAAGCATGTGTAAGGTGTCTGCCGGCGGACGCAGAGCTTAGAAGATCTCACACCTGTCTGACTTTGTTGATTCTGCGTGTCAGTTCCTCTGCCGTGATGCTGCCAGCGATGACCTCCAGCGGGACGCCGTTCTCTCCGATGAAGAAGCAGGACGGGATACACACCACTGGATCTTTATCAGCTCAGAGTTAAGGACATGACTCGTGTGATTTACAACCGAACACACTGTTGGTGGCAGGAGTCATCACACATAACAATATACCCTACATATATAAACACATACATGTCACCTGTAAATAACCAACTGTTGTTTTTCACATTTTTAACCCAAAACAGTATTCACTGCATGCATTCTTCTTAAGCTCTAAAAGTCAACAGTAACAAGAGATTCTCTCTTCATCTTTTGTCTGATTCATATCAAAAGCATACAGCAGCAGAAACATATTAGACACAATACTGCGTTGAGCTCCTTTACAGTCTCACGACACGAGCCATAAAGTTTATGACATCACACTGTGACGATTTATCCATTTAGGTACAATGACCCTTGGAGAAAGGTTGCACACTTTAGAACATGATCACCTGGCAAACCACAGTGGTGCTTTAAATACTTATCACCAAGTGGTGATGGATGATGAGGACTGTGATTAGATGTTTTGAAGAGTCCTCATTATATTCATTAAACATACAGATAGAAGGATACAGATCTGAGAAAACTGCACACATGTTTCACTGGAAGATAAAAGACAGAGATGAGGTGAGTGATGCTACACGGATGTAACCTTGTGTCTAATCTACACACACACACACACACACACACACATCTGACCTCTGAGCGTCCAGTCGAATCGCAACACAACAGTTGCGAGCTGCACCCGACACACTGTCCGCCTGCCAACTGGACATCAGCTGAGTGGACTGGTCATCATCACCTGTAAAGGAGCAGTCCAGTGATGGATCAACACAGTGTGGAGCTTTGACTTATGACCACACAAATACACTCATGACAGTTCGAAGAAACAAAAACACAAGCGCGGTCCGACTGTACAAATGGCACAATATGCAGATATTTCATAACATAAACGATCGCGTCACTTTGAGGAAACGATCCGGTTATTCGCTGATGTTGTAACACGTCAATATGAGCACTGACTGCACATAAGATCACGTCACATCAGTATAATAATAAAAAGTCTGATTGTCCCGACCTGTGACACCTCCACAAACACACATCTGATCTGATCGGAGTATGTGCGTGATAATCCGCTGACTAGCATGAGTGCTAATGAGACTCAGTCATCTGTGATGTCAAACGCACATCGGATCTGTGTGTCAGTTACCTGTAATCACCACCACAAACACACATTTGAGTTGTTTAGCTGACGCGATGGCCGCCGGGATCGAACCCTCGAACCAACGCATGATGAACCGACTGCTGCTCGCGACGCCTCTGAATCTGAAACGTTCCAAAAGATTCGAGAACTCGCAGCCACCGGAACCTGGAGTCAGAACACGGAAGTAGAATGACGCGGAGAACCATGGGAGATGTATTTTCCACCAAAATGAATTCCGAAATATGTTCACGAGTGGAAATAAAGCGGATGAGATGATAGGCCACAATATTATTATAAAACTCAAAATGGTGGACGGGACGGGGGAGCGTTTATAAAAGCAATAACGATCAAATCAATTAATTATTATTAATATATTTTTTATTTATTAATTTCGTTATTTCCTTGAGGCGTTTTGTGAAGATACGCCATTGCACGTATAAAAAAATAACAATAATAAGCTATACGATAAAACTCGAACGGGCTGACCAATGAACAATAAAGCTTCACAGACTAAGATTCAACATCGCGCCCATATCGATATGCTCGCTGTCGAATTCGGTTTTGACTCGGATGTTTTAGTTAGTCATGTTTGGAAGAATATATAGTTGAGTTTTTGTCAAAATCACAGCACAGTCCGGGTGCTGATCGACACTGTAGGTTTATAAAAAAATCGAAATTATTCCCGATTAAATGTTTGGCGCTGCGCAGACAGACCTTCATATGACATCACAGTCCCGCGAGAGCAGACTGCGCCATATGCGACTTGATTTTACACGTCAGTCGGTCTGCATAGCGCAATAAATAGTTGAAAAAAAATATTTTTACCCGTTAGGGTTGAAATGAGTTCATCTTACACATCCATGTTAGTTTAAACTGTTTGTGGGTATAGAGGGTTTGAGACATATATTTATGATTGGCCTCTTAGCGGTTATGTTCTGCAAATAGTTTTCTATTAAGTGAAGAGCTGAAAAGAATCCTAAAGAATACAACGATCAACAATTGGCCATTAATGAGATAAGTGATGAAATGACTCCGTAACATTTATTTTCATGTGCACTTGCAGGTTCGTGTAGAAATGACACGTGACAGTTCGGTGACGTAATTCATGCAGGCATAAACAGAGACCGAAGATGGCGGCTGACAGTGATGTGAGTTTCTCTATTAATCGAGTGTCATTTCCGTATCTTTAAGTGTCTCGGGCATATAAATGTGCATTATCTTGATATAGTTCATTGTCGTGTGTCATATGTGATTCTATCGCCTGTATTTCAGCCCGAGTCTGAAGTGTTTGAGATAACAGATTTCACTACTGCATCTGAGTGGGAAAGGTACAAAAACAAACAAACATGTAGCTAACGTTCCTCAACTTTTAATGAAGAACAATAAAGACATTAAAATCATTTTGTTATTTGTTACTGACAGTATAAATACAGTAGGGTTTGTCGTGACTATGAGCACGAGAGGACACTGCATTCAAATGACGATGTTTGTGTGGTATTGGTCATTCATCTAATCTCAGTGTTTGTTTTGTGTAATGACAAATGTTAAATCTAAGCGTTGAACATGTACAGACTATAATAAATCTCTTGATCTGTCCGTATTCATGTTCCTACGGTATTGATTGTCTCTGTTTGTGTATTTATTTACACCAGTATTGTGTACTTCATGTCATGTGTGTAGATTTATATCCAGAGTTGAGGAAGTGCTGAATGACTGGAAGCTGATTGGTAGTCGGGTTGGGAATCCTCCTGAGAAGGTGAAAATCTATACTAACACCTGGTTTATTCATCTACATTCATGGGCAAAGCATTAATCACACTGTAAGTGCTATTATTGACCACAAACCATAGACTGTATGGAAATGAGCAAGAATGAACCAGATAGATAAAGTCAGTAGCCTTTGGTGGACCATATTGAGTGTTGTTCAGTAGACTACAGCATACGGACAGATGGTTGGCCTGACACACATCAGATGTCTTCTGAAAGTGTCTCTGGAGCAGATTGTCTCAAATCCCAGCAAAATCTGTCCATCCGCCGAGGTTTTAGCCCAAGCTGTATTCCTCTTGACCTCAAGCGCTCTTTTGCTTTGACACACAACACTTCATGTGTCTGAGCTGTCACTACTTGTGTTGTATAGTGCCACAATCGACAGCATACAGTCTCCAATTTGATATTTTAACACAGACCTGCTCCTATTGTCAAAGAATATCACTGACAGCTGTAATTAAACACAATAAAACCAGCGGACTGAACAGAAATGATCATAAAACATGCTGCCGTTAGACTTCAACACCCTTACCTAAGATTAGAAAACCACTGTCTTTTGTTTGTGTGGATTTTGATTTGGGCGTGTCTCTGAAAATATCTCACGGATGCCTAAATCATAAACTGGGGTTATATTTCATATAGCGTTTACTTTTGAACACAGGGGTTAGTTATACAACTAGCACTTAACTTTCGATCAGAAACTAAACATAAAAGAAAGTATTTGTCATCTATTTGCAGTCGTCACAAGTGCATCAGTATAAAGCGACAGAGAACAGTGCTAAGCCTCATGTCATGTGTCAGGTTTGTGTTCAAATACATGCGTTTGTCACTGTTAGCACACAGAGGCATGTGTAGATGTATACGCTCGCAGTTGATCTTTACTGTAAACTCTGTCTGATAGGTGTAGATGTCAGTACACTTAAAGGCGGGGTAACCAATTTCCGAATTGTGACCCTGGAAGTTGAACGGGAACATTTTAAGTAAAAGCCAAAAATATATTGTATGGGTCTAAATAAGAGATTTTTCTTTTATGCCAAAAATCATCAGGGTATTAAGTGAAGATCATGTTCCATGAAGATATTTTGTAAATATCCTACCTTAAATATATAATTCTTTATTTTTCTGAGTGGATGTCCTGCTACAGTTCCTGTGATTAACAACTTCAAAGGCAATTTTCTCAATATTTAGATTTTTAGAGTTTTAAACGGTTGCATCTCCGCCAGATATTGTCCTATTCTAACAGACCATACATCAATAGAAAGCTTGTTTATTCAACTTTCGGATGTTGTAAAAATCTTAATTTCGAAAAATTGACACATAAGACTGGTTTTGTTGTCCAGGGTCACAATTATGCTTTACACAACTGAGTCGGGCCGAGTACCAAAACAACCTTGTAGCCATTCAGCATTAAGGTGCACAGGACGGACATTAGCCGAGCGCTGATGAAAACGAAAGATTGGGTTAGGGGTGTGTTTGATTTGGTGATTTGAACATTAACAACGCATGAGAGAAATCAAACACCCTGCCTTTAACTGGAGGTCATCCTGTCAGTTGGCCTCTGGATCCATTGAGTGAGAGCCTACAGGTCGGCCAGATTCAACTTTTAAAAAAAATCAATTGCGGTCCTAGACAGTGACATTACATGTTAAAGTTTAATCAGATTATTTTCGAGTCATTCTCAAAAAGCAAGCAAACAAAACGTGCTCCTCAGCATTAGTCATGTGGTGAGAGGATCTTTCTGCCTCCAGCTAAACGTCACAATGTTTAATAACATGAAAGGGGTCTATATGTGTCAGCTTGTTCCAGATGTTCAGGTTTAGGAGATTTAAATCTTCCGCACACATTTATGGGGTCCAATAAAAGCTTCATGTTTTGGGGATTAGCTTCATTTTGCGAGATGTAAAGTGGCCCAGAAGCACTTCATGTTTGAGTTCTTTGGTCTTTTTGTATATTAAAAATCAGAACAGTGTGGTCACTGTGAGAGGTTAAGAGTATACTGACTGTGTTCACATCAACAGGGTGAATATACCAGCGGCATCTGGGAGGAAACATGTCAGGACATCAACTTTGCCGATTTCAAGTTCACTATCACACATCATTATCTCAAACAAGAGTCAACAGAGAAACGCTTCAAGGTCGAAGCAGAAGAAGGTAAAGTAGATGACGATGACCTGGTGAGGTGACCTTTGACCTCGTCTGCTTTAATGTCTCTTGTGCTTTCAGATGCGACTCCGCAGTGCATGCAGGATCTGCTCTGTATGAACAATGACTTTCCTCCGCGAGCACACTGTCTGGTCAGATGGTAAGCGTGAGTCCTCGTGTGGTCTTGTGTTGTTCGTGGATGATGTCATATAACCAGTTTCAGCGCTGTTTGCAGTAGCTCCTCGCTGCAGAACAACACATTCAGGGGGCAAGGTTGGGTCCAGATCCTGTGTCGCCCAATCACAATGTAATGTGAGGAGTCTAACTGAATGCTCCAGACCAGTGAACGTCTGCTTTTATAGAGACACACTTCCTGAAGATCTGTCAATCAGAATCATTCGATTATTAGTGTGTGTCTGACACCTGCTCACTCTCTTAATACACATGGAAACTGTTAATCTGTCTTCACTTTGTCACCCATAGGTTTTCCATTTTGGCCTAGTTCTCCTTCAATAAATAATGCGTCGATGTGATATAACATCACGTGTTGTTGTTCATCTGAGGTTGTACTGGACCAGATGATTTGTGTGAAGTTTCATCTATTAAATGTTTAATTAAATAAGAAATACTGATTGTGAAGCCCACACCTGTCCATAAAACATCCTTTGAGTCGATGGCCCTATCTCATTATTATGGTCAGCTTCTTTGACTTCTTTTTCCTTCGAGCTTTATTCTGACTGTGTGTTTGCAGGTACGGTTTGCGTGAGTTTGTGGTGATTTCTCCGGGGGCGAACTGTGAGGCCATCATCAGCGAGTCCAAATGTAATCTGCTGCTTAGTTCAGTGTCCATCGCTCTGACCAACACAGGCTGGTGAGTTTCACTCGCTCACGTGTCTTAATTCATCATCTCATGTTATTTCAAACATATGATCTTCACATCTGTATCATTTATGTGTGAATGGAGAAGTGCAGGACGTTTCTGACTCAGTTTCATTTGGTCTAAAAGATGTTTCAGTCCATGGTGTTTATTTCTTCAGTGGCGCTGTGTTGACTGTAGATGGCGCTGTCGAGTTGTCTTGTTGTTTGCAGATCCTTTCCACTACACACACAGTTAGTGCTGAGAAATGTGAAGAAAGTACATGGGCAATTCCAGCGTTATGGAAGTGACATTTTGTGTTATGGACGTGACATAAAAATGCTCAGAGAATGAATTTGTTATGATTATTTTGAACCATCCAAATAGTTACTATATATTCTACCAAGCTAGGTAGAATATAGCTGATCTACCAAGCTGAGCTACCAAGCTATCCTGTAGCTCAGTGGTAAGAGCATTGTGTTAATAACGCAAGGTTGTGGGTTCGATCCCAGGGGATTGCAAATACCTATGTAAAATGTATAGGATAATGCAATGTAAGTCGCTTTGGATAAAAGCGTCTGCCAGATGACTAAATGTAAATGTAAATATTCATTTTCATGTGTCCATTTATGAGTAATATGTAGCGTTATGGATGTGACAATCCTGAAAATGGGTGACTATGAAAGATCATGCAGTAAAAATAAAACAAATGCTTTACAAATTTGAAGATAGATCTCACATGAGTATTTCAACCACCAAATGTTCCAATCTGTGCTGTTACCAAAGTAAAAACCGCTGGTAAAAACTTTTTTCGTAGTAAAGTTGACATCTTTACGGAATTGGCCACATGCAAATATGGTAAATGCCAACCCCAAGTCATGTGACGCGAGTAGGTCCATAGCACAGTGTGGTTTGGATTGTAAACCTTTATAATGCTGCTGTGAAAGAGAATTAAGACAAACTGACAGAAGCAGAACAGATTGACACAGTGTCTCAGTCATTGAATGAAAGTGTTTAGCATTTAAGAGAAATAATTGTGTTGTTCTTTTGTGTTTGTAGTCAGGTGCCTCTGTTTGTGCAGATCCAGCAGAAGTGGAGAAGAATGTACGCTGGTGAATGTCAGGGCCCCGGCGCACGCACAGACTTTGAGATGGTGCATCTCCGAAAGGTTCCAAGCCAGTACAACCACCTGTCCGGCCTTCTGGACGTCTTCAAGAACAAGATTGTGCGTGTACATCATGATGGTCTTTACACACAAATGAGAAAATTTGAATTTGATTTGTCAAAATGTGAATCATCATGCGAGTTTTTGCCATCCAGATCAGATTCATTAAATGATTAACATGAACTAAAGGTCTTTGCACATACAGTCTGAAATGTTCGTACAGGTTTTTCGGTATTTGGCTCTCATTTGTACGGTGTCTCTGAATTGTTAACAGAAACCTCTCCAAATGCTTGCTACTGATGTGAAAAATGCAGAAAATATAAGTGGCGATGTGCAAATGTGATTGTCACAACGTGACGTCTTTTTTTTTTATGTGCAGGAATTTTTTTAACATTAGTACCATTATAGTTGTTCATTGTTTATTAATTTTTCTTCATTTTGTGTTTACTTGTGAATTTTAAAATGTTTTTTTATAAATCTTTAGAATTCACATATTCTGAAATTCATAAGTACTTTAGGGTTAGGTTATGTATTTAATGCGTGTTAACAAATGGAACTTTTTTGCACCATAAAATGAGAATAAAATAATAAGTTTCTTAAAGTTGTGAAGCCTTGCAGATGGTTCACAGGATGCAGTTAAACAGTGATGATGATGATGTTGTTGTTGTGACAGGGCTGCGCGCTGACGCCCATGCCGCCCATCAGTATCTCCATCCGCTTCACATATGTCCTCCAGGACTGGCAGCAGTGCTCGTGGCCTCAACAGCCTCCAGGTGCGTCTGATCTCATATCACCATCTTATATTCCTCTAACAGGAAGCTGAAATCAGTGAGGTGCGTCTCGCAGGTTCATGACTTCACTGGTCAGTCGTCTGACACACACTTGAGACATTATTTCTTTTGATAAGTGAACTCTGTCACTGTGACAGAGGAGGTTCTGTAGACGTCCCCATGCACCGGACACATTCACACTGTGTGCAGATTTTCATTGGATGAATTCAGAACTTGTGGTTGTTGCCATGGAGTCATATGTGATGGGCGCACACACCTCTGTCAGTATTACATTGACTCAGTGGATTTATGAGTGTTTACTTCTGTATTAAGCAGTGAGGATGATGTTTACACAGGCAGATGAGAATATTCTATGTATATCCCAAGTTGATTAATTTCACTGCCATATATAACTGTGATCTTGTCATAAACTAAATTGAAATTCAAAGTTAATATCAAGCCATATTTGATATATTTTTGTTCTAGACTTCGATGCGCTTCTCGCCGGTGAGGTGGGCGGAGTGGAGTTTGGCAAACTTCCTTTTGGTGCCTGTGAAGATCCAATCAGGTGTGTTTATGATGAAAGGTCACGGTACTAATTAACATATGACCTTCAACACCGTACCACATCCCAGGACTGCAGGGTCATTCTGAGTCTGGAGAATGCAATTCTGCAATTCAGTTCAATCAAGGATAGTCACGAGAATGAGGAGTTCATTCAGGTTCTGATGAAACTTCTGACCAGGATCATTTTTTGACTCTTTTTCAGCGAGTTGCATCTTTCAACGACGTGGCCCAACCTGACTGAAGGAATTGTTGTGGATAATGACGTTTATTCGTGAGTATTTCCACACGAGTGGATCAATATAGTCTGCTCATTTGAATGCTTGATTCTGATTGGCCAGTCGCGACATTCCAAGGGTTTTTCTTTTCAAATAACAACCGCTCAGAACTAATAACAACCTGTTACCCGGATGCTGCAAATCATTTTGAGAGAGCCAGTTAAATATTACACAAAAATGAAATATAAATATGTCTTTTATAACATATATATAACATAATATTTACGAATGATTAAACAAACTTGTCTGTTCATGACGTTTGAACGTTGTTTCGTACAGAAGGTCTGCGTTCAGTAAAAATTAGCTAATCAAATATTTCAAATTCACATTTTATGTCCAGTTTTATTTCTTATTAATTTTTATATCTATTTCTTCAAGTAGCCATGTAATAAGCGGAATAATGTCGTGTGACACAAGACCCTCCGCTACACACCTGATCATATCTCTGTGATAACAATCGGCTGCCTGTACATTATCACTTACAATTGAAATAATCTGATCAATAGTTTTTCTGATGTATATTCTTGGTGTATATAGTTTGAGAGTTTCAGTGTGGTGAAGGATGTTACTGTATCTTAAGTGATGATTCTGTAGGTCTGAGTGATTCATGAATATTCATGAGGCTCACAAACAGCTCCACATTCATGTTTCCTCACCTCGTGAAAAACTTCTTACCCATAATTATTTCTTCACACCGTCGTCAGAGGTGGAGAAAGGGGAAATGTGAAGAGAGGGTCTCTATGAACCTAAATTGATTCACGCTGAATGTTTTGACACCTTTATTTTTAGTGCTGAGGCGTCACATTAACACTCGCAGTCGCAGAGTTTGTGTTCAGCGTTTGGCCATATGGTGATGAAGGTTTCATTTAGATCTGAACACAGGTACAGACGTCAAAACCCTTCTGAGAGGATCGGGTACATAAAGATTTTTCAGTCTGACTGGTGATGTCACACATGTTTGAGTCTTCAGCGTGTGTTCTTACATTCACAAACACATGACGGCTTTAACATTGTCTTCAGGACATGAGATGCTGATAATCTGAGATGTGTCATGTGACGTGTATGTGTTGAGCGCTCTAGTTTTCTATCATAAACAATTCTGCTAATTCTAATATAAGGTTTATTTAAAGAACCTCAACTGATTTTCATCACATGTTGTCTCTGGCAGCGACTTGGATCCTCTTCAAGCTCCTCATTGGTCCGTAAGAGTGCGGAAAGCAGACAATCCTCAATGTTTGCTGGGTAAGATTCTGCGGACATATAAATAATCTTGACAGTAAAGAGAGAGACATGTGATGTGATGATGTCCATCAGGTGATTTCCTCACGGAGTTCTTCAAACTGTGTTGTCGAAAGGAAACCACAGAGGAGATTCTGGGGAGGAACTCAGTGGAGGAGGAGGTGAAAGGTCTGTGGATGAGAATGAAACACACATGTTGAGTTTGTCATCAATCACTCTAGTGTGCTTCAGTCCATAACATCTGTGTGTGTGTGTGTGTAGAGAACAGTGACATCACACAAGCATTGTCTAAACTGACTGAGCCCACGGCCGTGCCCATCCACAAGCTTTCTGTGTCCAACATGGTTCACAGCGCACGCAAACGGATACGACGACACCGACGGCTTGAGGAGTCGCCTCTGAACAACGACGTGTTGAATTCAATCCTGCTAGTGAGAACACACACACACAACAGACACACTTCATATGTTAGTGTTTCAGTGAGAAAACAGCAGAATGTTCTGGATACTGTTCCTCAAATAAAACCCATAACATGTTTCTTGAGCTGGAGATTCTATAGTTGATCTGCTGCTGAATTCAAGAGTTTTTCTGATCCGTTGATTTGAACAAAGTTTGTGTTGTGTGTGCACGTGTGTGCATGATCTGCTCCTGTAACAGGGCCCTGTGTGCGTGTGTGTGTGTGTGTGTGTGCGTGTGTGTCAGTATCTTTTCCCAGATTCAGCGCTGGATAAAACCGACTCCAGTGATGTCAAATCCACAGCGCACAGCCCCTCCAGAAAGACTGAGAAGGACAAAGACTCTGAGGATTGTGTGAGTTTCTTGTGTTGGATGTTAGCTGGACGCTGTGATTATATCTGTGACACACACAAGTTGTTCAGATGGATTCAGATCTTCAGTGTGTGGCTGTGTTTCTCTGTGTACAGAATCTCTGTAATCAACTGAAGTCGTCTCCTTCAGACAGTGTGACGTGTCGTCTGGCCTTGTGCATGTGTTTGGTGAACGTCTATCACGGGGGGGTGCGAGCGGTCGCTCACCTGTGGCAGGAGTTTGTGTTGGAGATGAGATATCGCTGGGAAAACAACTGTCTCATCTTTGGGTAATCAGCTTTTCATATTCAAGTCTGTGAAGGATGTGGAATAGAAAAGTAGACGCTAGAACTGTGATGTCACACACTGATCCGTCTGCACATGCACTGCCGCGTGAAGTCAAACGAGCCTAATGTGGGCGGAGTCTGATGACTGGAAGAAGGTGTTTTCTATAGGAAAAACTGGTCCTCATGAACATCATCCTCACATGGTTTTAACAGTGTTGAAGAAAGAATTTACCTGTGTGCACCTCTCTCTCTCTCTCTCTCTGTGTGTGTGTGTGTGTGTGTGTGTGTGTGTGTGTGTTTCAGTCTGGCGAGTGGAGCTCCTGATCTCAGGTGTTGTCTTCTTCATCAGAAACTTCAGGTGAACACTGTCAAACTCTTCTTCTGTTTCTTCTCTCTTCAGCTCATGATGAATGATAAAGTCACGTCTCATAGTCTCATCACCTGTAGCTCTTTGGAGTTTTAGTGTAATGAAGATTCAGTTTTAAGACCAAAGTCTCTCGAGACTCATGATTTTTACAAAAGTATTCATTTTAATAACATTATAGCATTGAACACCAGATTATGAGTGAAGAAAACTGTTCTTCATTAAAGAATTCAAGATATGAGATGAAACAGGACTTCGATTAAAAGAGTCGTGAAAGACTTCTACATCATTTCAACTTATAGACCTAAAATATAAAAACCAACACACAGGTTCTGAAGTTTATTTTGAGACTTAGGGTTACATCACTGCTGAACTCTTCTGTCGTTCCCATGGTAACAGTAACTACTCTGATTGGTGCTCACAGTCTTGAAAGGTTTTTGCATTCTTACAAAGATCTGATGTTCTGTGGAGAAAAGATCATGTTATTTTACTCCTGTTACGTGGACCAGTACCTGTGTATTATTGCCTCTTATGACAAATTCATTTCTTTGGATGAAAGGCTAAATGTCTGCATGTAAATGTTCACCTGACGTGAGAGAGAGACTGTATCTATCCAAGTTGTTTGATAGATCAGAATGAGATTCTCAGGATGAGTTGTGGTTTTAGGCCTGACTTTGATTCAGATGTTGATCGAGGTCTCTGTCTGCACATCTCAAGACTCCTCAGGTGTTTGCCTTCAGTCTAATCCTTCACACACACACAGATGCTGAACTGCTGCATCGAGCGCAAGAGAGCGAGGGATGACGGAAAGAAGAGTGAAGGGGGCCGAGAAAAGAACCGGCCCAGTGCGGATGCCACGGGGCCATCGGTCGGGTCTGTGGAAGTTTCACCTGGAAAGTCCTGGGACTCGTGGAGCGACAGCGAGGATGAATTCTTTGAGTGTCTGAGTGACACAGACGAGATCAAGGAGGCGGAGACTGAACGGGACAAGAAAACGACCAATAAGAGCAAAGCAGAGGGACGATTACAGCCGCATGGAAAACTGACGCTGAGAAACTCTAGCGAGCCGCTCTACATCCCCATCACACAGGTCAGCACACATCACCTGTCAGTCATGAGTCATGTGACCTAGTCTAAACTGACCAATGGCAGATGAATGTTTTCTTATCATCTGAGTTTTAAGAGGTTGTTGGGAGATGGACACATACTGAACACATCAGCCAGCGTCAGACTCTTCTCTCATAAGTTTGTCGGTCCAAACCTCCTCACTCTTGTGTTTGTGTTCATATTAACAGATCGTTTGTTAAGATCCTTTAATGACATGAGTCCATTGATTAGATGTGTGTGGTGATGAGGAATCGGATTAACCTGATGATGTTGTGTGACAGACATCCTTTGCTGTCATAGAGCACATAACACATGAGACGTCCCAGAAGGCAAAGCTGCCGTTGGCACACTCTCTGTGATTTGCTTCCTCAGGACAATTAATGTTACAAGTTGACAATTCAGAATATTTTAGGCCTCATCTGTCATCTTTTAATGTGAGTACAGCAACCCACATAAATGTGACCTTGTTAGCCGCGAACCCACCGTACACTTAAACTTACACTGTCAGCATTCAGCACTTGTGTGTGTGTGTGTGTGTGTGTGTCATCAATGAGTGTTGTTGTTTCTGTGTGTATACTCATTGTGCAAACACACACACACACACTCGGGAGAGAGAGAGAGAGAGAGAGAGAGAGAGAGCAGTTATTGGCTTGTGTGATAATCCTCACCTCACACTTTATTCTCTCATGATTCTCATACAGTCTTCAGTTCACACCGTTTGTCCTGTCACACTTATAGCCAATCAAATCTATTGTGTGACTGACATTCAATTTTATTTATATACTGTAGCACTTTTTACAATGTTTCGTTGTTTCAGAGCATCTCAAAAGTTAGTATTAGTCTTGAGCTCAACTTTCTGAGGTGTTTCTTTCTGTTTCTCACACCCCAGAAAGGGTTTTTTGTCCTTGAGAATGTCTTTTAAGATCTCAGCAGATTGTCTGAATCTCTACTGAAGTAGTTAAATTGAGTAAACAAATAAAGAAACTGAAGTGAACGAGCAGTTGTTCATTTCTTTCTGAATGCCTTTTTTCCCATGTGGTTAGTAGTCGTGTAATAAACGTGATAATATACAAGCAGCCGGCTGTTATCACCAAATAAACCCCTTATTCTGCCATAACAACCGGCCGCCTGTACATTATCCCTTAAATAACACAGTAAATATAATGTACACTACAATACACATGTTTAGGGGGACTCGCTAATATTTTTATTGCTAACATTGTTAAATGTTAGGAAACATGTGGCTCAGGTGACCCCTAACCTTTGAGTGTTTCTATGGTAAAGAGTATTCTTGAGGTACTTTTAGTTTGTTCATCATGAATGTATGTTGTTGTGTTTGTGTCACACAGGAGCCTGCACCCATGACAGAAGATCTGCTGGAGGAACAGTCGGAGGTTTTGTCTAAACTGGGCACATCAGCTGAAGGAGCTCAGCTCCGAGCCCGTATGCAGAGCGCATGTCTCCTGTCAGACATGGAGTCCTTTAAGGTGAGAAGATGTCTCTGTGTGGACCGAGATGATCAAATTTGTGTTGATCTCCTCACACACACACTCAACTCAAACACATCTGTCATCTCTTATAAGATCATTATGTGTGATGTTGACCCTGTCATGAGCTGATCCATGTTCTCTTGATGAACTAAAGTCTTGTAGAAACCACATCTGCTTGTTTCTGGGGTACAGTTGAGCAGATGTTAAAGGTGGAGGAGGTGGTTTGGAAGGATAGCAGATTTAACGATAGCAGATTTATTTTGAAAGAAAAGTGAATGTATCGCTGCAATTTGCTGAGACAAATGGAAAACTGAAACGTGAAGGTCTGCTAGCCACTTCATGTTAGACTCAGCCCGGGAAATAGTTTTTGTTGAACCATACCATAACAACGTTACCTACCTACTTACTTCACCTTTATATGTGGCATAAATGTCATGTTTTCCCAGAGTTTTTTTTTTTAACATTATAAACAGATGTATTTCTACAAACTGGAACATACATGTATTGTCAACAACATGAACATTTAGAAGAGCAACATAGATCTTGTAAGATTACGTTTATTAAACCACTAAACAATCTTTACTTAAAGGTGCAGTTTGTAACAATTTTTACTAAGCTAGTGTTATATATTTTGTTCAGCTGAGTACTTACAACATCTAAAACGTTTCAAACTACTTGTAACTCGTGAGAAAATCTGCATTCTGAACAGTGACACGGGGCTGTGCAGTCAATGTACAAAATACAGACATCAGTTTCACTCACCGCATGCGGTTCATGTCCGGCATCTGAACTTTGCGAACATATGCTCTCTCTCTCTCACTCTCTCTCTCTCTCTCACTCTCTCACTCTCTCCCTTTCACTCTCTCACTCTCTCTCACTCTCTCTCTCTCACTCTCTCCCTCTCTCTCTCTCACTCTCTCTCTCCCACTCTCTCCCTCTCTCTCTCTCTCACACACTCTCTCTCTCTCACTCTCTCTCCCTCTCTCACTCTCTCTCTCACTCTCTCTCTCTCTCTCTCTCTCTCTCTCACACTCTCTCTCACTCTCTCAAGATTCAAAGGAGCTTTATTGGCATGATAAAAGAAAATTTACATTGCCAAAGCACAAGATTAAATATAAACATGCAGAAATACAGATTAAGATCAAAAATAAGATAGAATAAAATTAAAAGTCTATAAGTAAAAATCTATATATATATACATCTCAATATAAACAGAAAAAGAGTTTTAATTAAAGTTCTCAATGAGGGTGAAAGTGTCAGTTTGTGTGTGTTGTCCTGTCAGTGTTGTGTTGTGTTGTGCTGGTTGTTCTCTCTCTCTCTCTCTCACACTCTCTCACACTCTCTCTCTCACTCTC
Source organism: Triplophysa dalaica (assembly GCF_015846415.1). Taxonomy (NCBI): domain Eukaryota; kingdom Metazoa; phylum Chordata; class Actinopteri; order Cypriniformes; family Nemacheilidae; genus Triplophysa; species Triplophysa dalaica. The sequence continues at coordinate 25,220,181 of NC_079549.1, read as the reverse complement.
TCTCACACTCTCTCTCACTCTCTCTCTCTCACTCTCTCTCACTCTCTCTCTCTCACACTCTCTCTCACTCTCTCACTCTCTCTCACTCTCTCTCTCACTCTCTCACTCTCTCTCTCACTCTCTCTCTCACTCTCTTTCTCTCACTCACTCTCTCACTCTCTCTCACACTCTCTCTCACTCACTCTCACACTCTCTCTCACACTTAAAAAACAGTTTTAAATGTTAGAAAATACTTTCCGAAACCTGTATGATCACTGGGGGAGTGTATCGAGCACAGAAATACTACGTCATACACCCAACTCGTTTTTTACAAGTTTTTTACATGACATATCGTTGCAGCACCCCTTTAAGGCTTTACTTTGTGTTGATATCAGGTGCAAAAGAAATATGAGGAAATGTCATTCTGTGCAGTATATCAGTGCACAGGGACACCTGGTTCCATTGTCAATCATAAGCATCACCGTGGAGTCAGTTGGGTGTGTTAGTCCTTGTTTCTTTGGTTCTCTTACTGTTAGCAGCCATGTTGCGTCTCAATGGCGCTCGGGCGTGGTCATGTGGGTTAGTGACGTCAGCTGCATATCCTCTATAGTCAGTCAATTTAAAGTAAAGCTCATTACTGCAGTATTTACACAGTCCAGTGATTCCCGTTTCCAGCAGTTCTCCAGGTCTTTCTAAAGTTTTAAAGCAGAACCCACCCTACAGTAATAAGAGAAAGCCTCCTGTTTCCACAGAGGAACAATTAAAGCTGTCTTGATCAGCGTCACTTCATCTTTTATACGTTTCACCTTTTCAAATAAATCAGGAATGGTTTGGTAAGCATCTGATCCTGCCGCGTTGAAGAGCGAGTGAAGTGAATGGTCCTTAAGCACAGCAGTCTCAGCCTAATCTCTAACTTCCTGTTCAATGCTTTGAGGCCAGATGCTCGTTCTTCAACACCGGGGGGCGCGAGTGATGGGGAAAGGTGACATTTTGTGTCTATTTTGTCTCACTAGAGCCTGTACAGCCGTGCTACAAAGTGCTGTATTTCTATAGCAGACACACGGTGTGTTGTTATTGCAGCGGCGGACTGCTGCGAGCGCATCATGGCAGTAAATGGCCCCTTTAGCTGAAGATGGCCTCTAAATTTAGCATCAGCGCTGTCTGTAATTGTGCTTAGCCAAGCATCGTTTGCCATTTTGCCTTTAATTATCATCTCCCTCTGGGTGTATAGAGCACAGAGATATGAATATGATGAATGGGCCGTCTTAAAGCTGTGACGGCACGCTCGCCCCCCTCTGCGCCACTCTTCAAAAGCCCAGATCTGCTTCACACCGTCTCCTCTGACCTCATAAGAGCTGATCTGATGATCTGACCTGCTCACCAGAGACGTTCCGCTTCAAAATAATGTTTTATGGTCCGAAGTTCAGATTCGTTTTCTTTCAGATTTTTCTTTAGTTCATTTCTCTAAACGTTCTCACATCTTTACAGTGTGTGTTCCAGAACTTCTGAAGTTAGCGCCTGATGTAAAGGTCAGAAGATCTGGATCCAATACATTTCTGCCCAAAACTCCAATCGAAACTGACTCTTGTGTTAGCAAAACTCTTTAGTTCTTGAGTGTGTGTGTGTTTGTTTCCTCAGGCGGCTAACCCGGGCTGTTGCCTGCAGGACTTTGTGCGCTGGTACTCCCCGAGAGACTACGTGGAGGAGGAGGTGACCGATGAGGCGGGACAGACGGTGGTACGGGGTGACCTGAGCGCCCGTATGAAGATCCCAGGTAACATGTGGGCAGAGGCGTGGGACACAGCGAAGGCAACGCCGGCACGACGTCAGAAGAGACTGTTTGATGACACTAAAGAGGCTGAGAAGGTCAGAACCTGAAGAACGGCATGACAAACACTTTTTGGGTTGTTGTTCAGCTGGTGAAGAGCGGTGTGTTCGCAGCCAGAAACAGGTCATGAGAATCCTGTAGAGCAGCCAATCAGACTGCAGGACTGCTGGAAGTGGGTCAACATATCCCTGGGACTCTGTTTGGCAGGTGGAAAGAGAGTTAGTTCAGGGAACCTGTGAAGGTCGTGAGATCTGTCCGTTCTTAAGACGTCTGTCCAGGTCTGAGAGTGACTGTGCTTCGTTGTGTTGTGCTTTATAAACCTTACTCTGTTTAAATGGCTCAGCAATCCATGAGACAAAGAAAATCTTACAGCACCTTCTTGGGGGGAATTTAATGATGAAAACTACATCTGCTTCATGGCTTGTGAGTTATGTTTAAAAATATATCTGTGACTAACACGTGTGTGTGTGTTTAGGTGCTACACTATCTGGCGGTGCAGAAACCGTCTGATCTGATGAGACATCTTCTGCCCTGTGTCCTACACGCTTCTATTCTTAAAATAAAGGATGAAGGTTTGCATGAAACTTTACACACACACACACACACACTGATGTTTAAGTGAACAGTAACTGAACACAAACGTTTGTCCAGAGTCGACAGAAGACATCCCATCTGTGCCTAAAACCCTCCAGCAGGTGACGGCTCAAGCCAGTAAACTGCTTCACCAGCCCAACCCAGACGTCAAGAAGCTGGAGGTGATGTGTTCACAATGATTGTGTTCCTCTTGTGTCTGGAATCCTGCGTGACGCTCGTGTGTTTTCAGGAGGTTATAAGTCAGTTGATGTCTCTGGAGGCCGTCATCGCTCGCGCTCGCTCGCTTAAGGCAAAGTTTGGCATCGGTGGTGCAGACACAGAGGATTGTGAGGAGCTGGAGAGGTGAACACTGATATTCAACATCTCTCACTCTTCTTCTGTTATTCTTCACCTGAAGATCTCTCTTTAGTTTGTGTTGACACAGTTGTGTCGATGATAAAGATCTTATGGTTAATAACAGCTTCTAAGTGAATCTGAGACAGGTTCTAGAATCAGATGTCGTGTGAGTGACTGATGATTGCAGCGTTTACACCAGCGGAAGATATTTTTGTTCGATTGGGTAACTTCGGAACAAATAACATGATGTACGCAGCGTCTCTCCTCTGGCTGGATGTTCCCTTTAAAGTTGTGTGTTCGGCGGGGGGGGGGGAGGTGGGGCAGGAGAGTGGAAGAGCTGAGTGGAGTTTGGATGACAGGGGCACGAGGGCATGTCAGGAATTCTCCTGGTACTCGTTAGTTCCCAGGGGCCACGGCGGAGTCACAGCGTGCCGGTCAAGAGAGACACAGCGGCCTCATTAAGACAAGACCCAGAGCTGCCCGCAGGAACACACACACAATGCAGTGTGTGTAAGTGTGTGTGCGTGCGTGTGTTTGTGTTTAACAAAGATCAGTCATTCTGTGTGTGTGTCGCTCAGGTTCGTGAGCTGTCTGTTGGAGGATCCGGAGGTGTCTGTGATCGGTGCAGGTCGAGGTCCTGCTGGCAGCATCATCCATAAGCTTTTCGTCAGTTCTCAGCGGGTAAATGCACCTCACACACCTCACACAGTGCTGCTGGATCATCCACATGTGGTGCGAGTCTAACGTCTGAAAACTCCCAGCATCCCTCTGCTCTAACGCCGTCATCTCTGTGTTAAACCCTCCAGCGGTCTGAGATGAGTGCTTGACACATTCAAACACACAACACAACATCTCACAGCATGATTGCATGAAGTAAAGGAGCTTGTGTTGGCTGTGAATAAAATGCATCAGATGTTTTACTAACGTGACACAGATGTCATCAAACACGCTTTATTTCAGTAAGAACTCTCTCCTCTCACTACACCCGCCGTCTCATCCCAGGGTTTGATCCGTCTGATCCAGATGAATCTGTTTGAAAATACACTTTTTACATTGAAGTGTGGACTGAAACAGTGAAGATACAATAGAAACACAAGAGGTGTTTTTTGACTAAAGCCTCATACACACAGAGGATCCATCAGTGTCAAGAAGAAGATTTGAAGATAAAAATGCTGATGTGGATGTAACTTTAGATCGGTCTTCAATTTGATCTCAGTATCTACAGTTAAACACGCTGAGAATGTGTTGAAATATCAGATCTATGTGTTTAGATGGCCATCACATGTGTTCACAGACAAGTTAGGCTCTCACAGGTGTACATTGACAACACAACTCTCCCTCAGTTCCCCCCACACACACTAATGTATGCTTGTGTGTGTGTGTGTGTGTGAGAGAGGACTAAATTATAGCCTATGTGTTGCCAGGCTGTAAATAGCAAGGCATTAATTATCCCAAGCATCTGAATGTAAATGATGTGAAATCACAGTTTCAGATGACGAAAGGACGACAGACAGAACTTTTATTAAACTCTCTTTATAAGAATAATCTTTACAAGCAGTATAGACATCATGAGGCGTTCATATCCATCTCTTATTTTACTCCAGAATCAAATCTAATATTTTCATGTCAAGCCTGTTTTTAGGACCTTGAAACCCTTCAGTCCTTCTGTAATGTGTGCAGGGTTTTATTGTCATACATTTGATCAACATAAATAACATATTAGCATGCGTGTGTGTGTGTGTGTGTTATGTGTGTCTCTGAGAATGACTGTAAATCCAGAGGTTTGGTTGTAAAAGCAGGTTTGATGAGGTTTGACGTGAGACGCAGTGAAGCATGAAGCAGCATGATTTGATTTTGTATTTTTCGTGTTTTGTTTTTCTTCATATTTTTGTTTGTTTGTTCTTTCTCTCCTTGTGTGTCACTCTTGTCAAGTTGGCTGACTACAGTGATGAGGTAAAACACAATACATCACACTGATTTAACCTCATGTCTCCTCATCTTTCTCTGACTCTTCATTCATTCTTTTCACCGCAAGCGTTTTCTGCTGGATGTGGAGGTTTGTGTTGGTGTTGCTCTGGTGTTGTTCAACAGTTGTAGACATGACAGATTTGACCGACTGATGATGTGTAGAATGTAGTCAGATAAGAGCAGGATGTTGAGATGAGGTCAGGTGATGTGCGGCTGAGATGTGTGTCAGTGGGTTGTGAGTCTGCGGGCTCAATAATCTCATTTGAGTCTCACTGAATGTGCTTTTGTTTCTCCCCAATACTCTGTTAAATAGAACCGATGAGTTCCTGCAAATCCTTATTGTGCTGATGATGAATATACACTGTTCATTTGTGTGTTTTTATTTATTGATGTCCTTGATGTGGTGGTGTGTGCAGGCCGCTCTGTTGGCTCCGATGGAAGATGAAAGCGTTGCAGTTCCAGATGACAGAAAAGCTACTCTGGATTTTCCGCCTCCTGCCGGACGGGAAATTCTGCTCCGCACCCGCGTGCCGCGACCTGCCCCATATTCCAAAACCCTGCCGCAGCGGCTCTTCTGCGTTCTCATGCGGGAGGAGTTCCGGCTCGCCGGGGCCTTTTCCTCAGACACCTCTTTCTTCTGAACCCATGTGATGATCATCTGTCATTACTGAAGGCTTTTAATGACGCCGATTAGTTGGGTGGGACATGTGTTGAAGTAAGAAGTCAACTTTTAAGAAGTCAAAATAGCGTAACAGATGATTTCGAGCACATCAAGTGTAATTGTTGTAAAAGCCAGAGGCTAAGTGCTCTGTTGAGGGTTCTCATCACCTCTGGCTGGATGTTAAAATGTTTTTTATCACACATGCTAATAATATATCCTCATCCCCGCTGTGTGCTTGATGAGATATTCTGAGCAGAGCTTTGCCTTAGGAACTCACTATTATATGTAGAAGATCACACACGCACAATATTCATCAGAGACGCCGGTGAAGCTGTAGCTCCGTCATCCATCTGACTGTCACCACATTTTACTACAAACCATTGGACTGCGTTCACTGTAGCCTAGTTTTCAGTGTTTGAGACATTTCTCTGTTAAGACGTGAGGCATTTGATCAGTGTTTGACCAACAGTCATCACCTCGGTGATGATCTGAAGAAAGGTTGTGTATCGTGTCCAATCATTCAAAATAATAAACAGAATCTTGTTCTTCATCTTGTGTTTTATCATCATTTGTGTCGTTTGAAGCATTTCATTAATACACAGAATGTTGGTTTCACAGTCATGAAGATTGTTTCAAAAGAATGTCTTTGAAGAGTTAAAGGTCTGTTTCGTTTTTGCTGGAGGAGATAATTAATAATCCTCCAAATGTCAAGAAAATGACGTCTCTCGGTTCCTTTTCCACTTAGCTCATCACGTCTGCTAGCGGCTTCCCAAAAAACCTTCTTTTATGGAGTGTCGATGACCGTCTTTTCTCCACAGTCGCGATGAAGAGCCAGCTTGAGATATCGTTGGCTTGGCACAAGGCGGTTCACAGCTTGATCGCTGACTGCTGGCGCGTCCCGGCGCGTTTCCATAAACAGAGATACGGCTGTGAAGCGCTTTAACACTCGCGCACTGCTTAAAGCTACACGGAGCTGGTTGCCATGGTGACATGCAGCACCTCCTCCATCTCCAACCTTTCCCACTTCCCTGGTTTTTTCTGTTCTTTTTCATTTGGTGTTGGTACACACATCCGTGTTGAGGAGCGGCGTGGGAAGCGGGCCGAGTGCGCTCTCACCGCGAGGATGGACAGATTTTCACACACGTCTGTGGAGGATCGAAGTCTTGTTATTTTGAATTTCCTTCTCGAGGGCCAAACCGTGTCCAAAAAAACACAGAGCCGATGCGCTGCGTTCTTCACAAGTTCTACCTTTGTTCTAGTTTGCGGACCAGACGAGGCTGCGATGTTACAATAACTTTAGAACAGCAGAGAAAAGGCATTTTTCACAAAGTTTTTGCTCTACTTTACGACGCATCTTCAAACTGTATCCCCGCTCCCAGCAGCCCACAGAAGCATCATAAATCAAGTGTGGCATCTCTCAAACGCACACTCATGCTGGCTGTGTGCTTTAAGTCAACCAGTCACAGACAGGAGAAGAGCTTTGATGTTTGATCTCCTCTTATGTCATGGTCTGTGTTGAGAAGCTCATGTGTAAAGATCATTATTAGCAGAAGTATACAGTCCTGCAGAGATGAAGCAGATTGTTGTTTTTGTGGTATCTGAATTCAAACTCTGATCTCAAACGTTCCATCAGTGAAGCGGTCAAGGTGTTTCACAAGCTGTTTGGTCACTCACTGTGGTGTATTTTTCCTCAGAGCTCTGAGGTGTGTTCCAGAAAGCCGTCCGCTCAACATTGAACTCTGGGTTGATGAACCTTAAGAACCTGGTTTAATGTGTGTATGTCGGTTCCAGATCACATTTGAAGAGTTATTTTAATCAACCTCACAACAGATACCCAAAGTTAACACACGCTCACACAAACATGAGGACAGTGTCAACGGATCACAGACTTCACGAGTCACCATGGAAACATCTGGGAAACTTCAAGTTTTTAACTGTGAAACAATGTTATAAATCAGAATTTTGATGACTTTTCGATGACTTAAACCTGCATCAGTGTATAAAGTGCGAGATTAAAAACCAAAACTTATATTATTTAAGTTACATGTTTATAAAACTATAAACACCATAAATTAATTATTTATCTAAACATATCAATATATGCAGTATGTTTATACTATAATATTTAAAATATAAACTCATCATGGCTATCTTTGTTACATAAAGTGTAGATTTGTTGAGATGTTTGTAACTGTAGATGTAATTTGAAGGCATCATAAACCTCTCTTTTGTTCCTTCTCTATATGTTCCATAATAAAAATCGACCTTTATTGTATTTTATTTCACACAGACTTTGTATTGTATCAGCTTTATTTGCAGCGGTTGCTGATGTCATCATATTAATGAAGACTCTTAATTCTAGAAACTACTACAGTTTTCATATTTAGGAAATACTTGTGTGATGCTTTTCACTGCACTACACTATGTGTGATATTTCATTTCCATCAGAGGATGAAGGTCTGCCTGGAAGATGTAAATGTTTGACCCAGTCTCATGTCCAATATGTCATGTAGCCTATACATATCTCTTTCAAATACACATACAATTTGGTTTTGTTTGTTTGTTTCTTTTGACTTTGTTTGCTAAAAGGCCTTGGCTTTCCAAATGTTAAATGAGGTGTAAAAGGCCTGTCTACAGAGACCAATAAACAAATAGTAATTTGGAGAAAAGCCTTTCAATACCCTAGCGGAGGCTGAGAAATATAAACATTATTAAGAATAACAGATCGTTTGAAAACAGTCTTTTGATGTCATTGATTATGTATCTGAATTAAAGTGCTAAAGGGATGTTGAATCTATAAACACTATGTCATCGGTGATAAACTATAACAACCCTTATGCTGAGAATCTGGTCTGCCAAGCTAAGAATCACACGTGTAACCTTTGGGCTATAAGTTTATCTCTCTGACCATCACACCACAACTGCCCTGATATAACGTCCCTAAATATTAGTTAATGGAGATCCAAATACTTCATCATTTGTTCTGAAGTTACAAAAATATATGAACAGGTGTGCATACTATTTATGCATCTTATTATATTTGGAGATTTAATAATAAACCTCATTAAAAGTATGTGAAGTATTCAACCTAAACACATAAAGCCTTACGTTTATTAAGAACACCTGACATAATTTTATTTACAGTTTATTTATTATACAATTAGCATAAAATCACTCAATGAATCGCGATGAGTGTGACTGGAAATATAATCGTAGTAATACTGTAGGATTATAATATATTATATGTAATCTGTGCCTACACGCAGACTTGACACTCATGCGCAGAGAACCTCTGAAGTTTAGTAACGATTTCTTAAATCAACTAACACTGGAACATAATCCGCTCCGGAGCAGGTCCTCTTCACAGAGCCAGTTGCTATGGTTACGTAACCAGAAAGTTTCCTGTTTATGGAACTGAAAGTTATCAGCTGACTAACCCTTAAACTCACCCGTGTATGTCACAAAACCAGCTTTCTGAATCCTTCAGATGTGAAGTCACCCAACAAACATCATTGTGACATCCGTCCAACCTCGCTGAGAGTGACAGAGCTGTCGTGCTTTCTAAACACAATTCTGAAGATTCTGTGATCAAAGTCTAGATGGCCGCCGACTGTAATGATTTCAGGATGAGTTGTTTGGACTGTATTAGTTGAGCGAGTGTCAGGTCAACACCGGCCGCACAAATATGTTTGTGCGTGTGGGACGTGCTATATAAGATGATCTAAATCTAGTTTTGTGGCTGAAATACAAACTCCCACACGCAGTAGATTACATAAGATTCTGCTTCAAACCAAAGAGAGAATTGGAGCCAAAAGTGTTGGAGGATCATCAGTGAAGGGTCGAACTCTGTGACCTAATTTGAAGATGTCACACAGCTGGTGACGGTGCCAAATGAATTCTGTGAGACGCAGAGATTAGTGCCGGGATGAAATGTTTTGTGAAGGGAGCAGATAAGATTGTGTAGGTGGTGTTTGCTTCAGTCAGAACACCTTGTGTTGTGTACAGCTTAGATTGTCATTATGCAGTATGAGGAGAGATGCCGTTACACATCCCAGAATTCTCCGTCACAGGCTGGCCTTCATCAGCTCTCCTCCAGCAGGCATACGTGGGCTCATCCGAACAGTGATGGAGGGAAGGTAACGGATATTGTGTTATTCAAGACAGAACCTGGGACACAGGAGGATGTGTTTCTGTGTTTTATTTCAGTGGCGTCCTCACCTGACACATGATATATTAAGTGTGATGATTTCAGATGAATTTTGATGTCATCAGGCGGTTCAGAAGAGTTTCCTGCTGTGAGATGATGTTGAAGAATCTGCACACAATCAGAAGTCTAGAGAGTCTTTAGCGTCTGGCATTTTAACTCTGTGTTGTGACCCGGTGGGTTAGTTCTCCTTTTTAGATGCAGATGCAGGAGAAACTGAGCAGCACATATTGATCTCTCTTTTGCTTTCAAAACTTGTAATTAGTTACACTTCTACGTGGAACACAGAAAGGCCACCGGAGAACCGAAGAGCTTACAAGCAGCAACGATTTCTCTCACCTCACACGCCACCTTGTGCCACCTCACCCGCCCAGCAGGTTTCACAGGAGGACAATCTGACAGTCCAGCTCTTCCACAGAGTCTCGCCAGCCATTGATTTCATGTCTTTAGAGAGATCTGCAGCTAAATGCCAAACAGAGACCCGTTTTTAAACCCCTTTACCATCTCCTATCCCATTAAATCATGTTTGTCTCTTTTTCCCTCTAAAACACCTCCATCCCTACAAACTCTGCTCTCGTGTCTTGTGTCTTGTGTACTCCACTCTCTTCACTCTTCTTCATCGCCATCTTGGCATTGTTGTGTATCCGGGGGGAACACATCCCACGCAGCTCCAAATCATTTATCTTCTCGCAACACAAAGCAGCAGATAGCAGGAGAGGAGAAGAGACATTGTGTGTTGGTGTTTCCTTGCTGCCCATCACACCCCCCTCATCAGTTTATGAGTCTCTCTCTCTCTCTCTCTCTCTCTCTCTCTCTCTCTCTCTCTCTGTCTCTCTCTCTCTCTCTCTCTCTCTCTCTCTCTGTCTGTCTGTCTGTCTGTCTCTCTCTCTCTCTCTCTCTCTCTCTCTCTGTCTCTCTCTCTCTCTCTCTCTCTCTCTCTGTCTGTCTGTCTGTCTCTCTCTCTCTCTCTCTCTCTCTCTGTCTCTCTCTCTGTCTCTCTCTCTGTCTGTCTGTCTCTCTCTCTCTGTCTCTCTCTCTCTCTCTCTGTCTCTCTCTCTCTCTCTCTCTCTCTCTGTCTGTCTGTCTCTCTCTCTCTCTCTCTGTCTCTCTCTCTCTCTCTCTCTCTCTCTCTCTCTCTCTGTCTCTCTCTCTCTCTCTCTCTCTCTCTCAAGATTCAAGATTCAAGATTCAAAGGAGCTTTATTGGCATGATAAAAGAAAATTTACATTGCCAAAGCACAAGATTAAATATAAACATGCAGAAATACAGATTAAGATCAAAAATAAGATAGAATAAAATTAAAAGTCTATAAGTAAAAATCTATATATATATACATCTCAATATAAACAGAAAAAGAGTTTTAATTAAAGTTCTCAATGAGGGTGAAAGTGTCAGTTTGTGTGTGTTGTCCTGTCAGTGTTGTGTTGTGTTGTGCTGCTTGTTCTTTGGTCGTGGCAGGACTTGACATATCTTGCAGCAGGTTTGAGCTTCTTGACTTTTCTCCCAGTATGTATGAGATCTTGTCCTTTTGTTGAAACTGGTCAAAGTCTTTGTGTAAGTTTGTAAACTGGGGGAAGAATGTTTCTCTGATGTGTGTGTAGTTGGGACAGGAGAGGAGAAAGTGCAGCTCTGTTTCCACTTGATTGTGTGTGCAGTGTGGACACAGTCGCTCTTCTCTCGGTGTCCATGTGTGTCTGTGTCTGCCCGTCTCTACAGTGAGCTGGTGATCACTGAGTCTGTACATGCTCAACACTTTTCTTAGTTTAGGGTCTGATACGCTTGTGAGGTACTCTGACACTTTATATTCTCTCTTTAGTGACAGATAGCATTCCACTTTACTTTGCTGAGCTGTTGCTTCTGTCCAGTGTTGGAGATATTTCTCTTTTTGTCTTTTGATCATTTGGTTTAGTCTGGCTGGGGTTTGGGGTTGACTTGGGCATGTTTGGGGTTGTAGAGTTAGTTGTGAGATCAGTTGGATGAAGGGGTTTCTCTCTGGGCTCAGCTCTTGATGACTGAAGGCTTTGTGATGGAGTGTGTCTGTGTCGCTGTTCTTAAGGTGTGTGTAGAATTTTAAAGCTCTTTTTTGTATTTTAATGATTAGAGGATACAGTCCTAATTCTGCTCTGCAGGCGTTGTTTGGAGTTTTTCTCTGTACCCGTAGAATGTTTTTACACATTTCTGTTTGCAGAATCTCTATTGGGTGTTTGTCCCATCTGGTGAACTCTTGGTTGGCGAGAGGACCCCAAACCTCACTTCCATACAGCGCCATTGGTTCTATAATTGATTGTATTATTTTCAACCAGATTACGGTTGGGATGTCAA
>NC_079549.1:25140789-25203289 GCF_015846415.1 Triplophysa dalaica | reverse complement strand
TCTCTCTCTCGCTCAATGACACTGTTGGACATTATTTCATTTATCATTCATGCTTGTCTTTCATCTCTGTGTGTGACGTTCCTTCATGAGTTGATGCTCTCTGGATGTGATCTGTTCATCTGGTTGATGCAAGCTTCATTTCTCCTCTCCTACAGCATCACATGAAAATTTCTAGAATTCAATTAATCAAGATTCATTTTCCAAAAGACTCCTTTTGCAGGTTAAACACCAGCAATACTCAGTGAATGACCACATCCAGACATCCATGTTAAAAAGATCATTTATGTCCTTCAACCTCAACAACTACACAAACAATCAAACTACACCATCTGTGTGTCAACAAACCTGTGTCTCCCATAAACACAAATACACAAAATGGCTTCTTATAGAAACGACTGATGTGAATGACGAGAGGTCTCCAGAAGAGACGAGGAGAATCCATCTTTAGCACACATGTTCATTTGTGTTTGGAGAATAAAAAACACAAAAGACAGAAGAGTCATCAGCCTTTGTTTCCTAAGAGAAAATCTAAACCTTGTATGTGTGAAAAAATTCTGGCTAAAAGATTTTCTGAATGAATGTTTTCACATGTAAGAATGTATCTGAATTCCATCTCTCGTGAGTTTCTTTTTCAAATGTTTTGCACTGGAGGAGGCTGGTCTCTATCTACACAATCAAGTGATTGGTTTCATCAACTTCACGTTCATGGTGTGTTTTTTGTTAGTTCATGTGTGTGTGTGTGTGTATCCGGGGCGATGCTGCTAATTCTCTTTCCATCCCATGAGTTTGTTTCTCTAAAGGCTATCGACGTTATTTTCGAAAATGTCATCTTAGTTTGAGCTCCGTGAAGCCCAGCCACAAATCTCCTGACATCTCACTGTGTTATTATCTGTGGAAGTGAATGGACAGAGAGAAAGATTGTGGAACACTTCATGCTGACCGTAGCTAATGTTAAAAAAGAAACTGTATGTACCTGGCCATGATAGATGTGATCCTGTGAGTTTTTACTTCTGTTACACACAGAGCTGAAAATGGTCAAGATTCAGTGAGGAAACTCAAGTTGGCGACATTTATTATATTTTAAACCGTAGGTGCGACAATTTCCATTAATGTGATTTTCAAATGTGCACACACAAATAAACTCTTTCATTATAAACTCTGTGGTTTTCTATAAACAACACGACAGACACACTTTCAGTCGTCCTCTGTCATATTAATATGAGAAAGACATAATTCATTTCACCGCAGGTGACTCCGTGTGAGTGTTAGGTGTCCTGTGACACTAGCGTGTGTTTCACTTGTTTGTGACATCATGACTGTCTTCATGTTTCTTATAAACAGTGATGGTCCAGAAGATGTTTGAGACCTCGGCGGGTGCTGCTGAGTGTTGTGTACAGATGTGAAAGTTTAGATTGACTGTGAGACCACTGAAGATCGCTGCTCCTCTCTTATTCTGATGGATCTCAATCACATAAACTGTTTGGAACAGTCTGTAAAATAAGCCTCTATGCTTCTAATACAGATGAATCATGTTTCGGTGTTCTGTGACGGGAAGAAACTTTCGGAAGTGAAACTTTTTTTGCCGGTCGTCTGACGAGAATCTGTAGAGCGAGCGTGTCATCACGAGAGCTGACAACACACATTCACACACAACTCTGAGACCGCGTCAACCGCACCGACTCCAACGCTGTGATTGACACCAAACCCGCCGCTGTTGTCTCTGCACAGGTTAAAAATATAATGCAGTGACAGTGTCGCCACGGCGATAAGGGCCGTCCAATCCGATGTGTCGCAGCTGGCAGGTTGTTAAAGAACATTCGTGTTTGCTGTGCTCCCATTGTCACATTTCTTCTCTCTACGCTGCAGAACAGCCAAAAGTTTTCTGACTCTTTCTTTAATTGTTCAACTCAACAATGGGAGTCCGTGGCTCTTTAAATCCTGCAGAGAAACAATCTCCTGTGTTAGTTTGGTGATTGAGGTTCATGTTTAACACATTCATTCAGATTCATCTGTGAAAACTCTTTCTTCTGCCAGAACCCATCTGAACATTCACAGGTCAGACATGAAGCTTCATTGTGAGCACGTGCGGTCGGACCACAAACAGCACAAAGAGAAGATGTTTTCTGTTTGTGATTTATGATGTGTCGACCTCTGATAACACAAACTCAAAGCCACATCCCTACATGTGAGCGCAGCGAAAGCAAATGCACTGGATTGTATGTCATCGGTTGATGTTTGACGCGGGGTTAATGAGTGACTGTGTGTTCTGTCATGTTCTTTATGATGATGACTTGATTGGATCCGTCACCTTTGGGCATGAGCTTTAATTCAATACAACATTCAGTTTCTGAGGAAATGTGTTCTGTGAGAACCATGAAGGCCTTGAGTCGACATGCAGGAACACTTCTCTGTTTTCCTCTCGACAAACATTCTGATGGCAGGATCAAGGGAATACACCAATGTTGAAGCGTCTGTCATACATCATGTCTGGTTGGTAAGAGAGATCTTAATTAGATTTAATTTTCTGCTCATATTTTTTAAGATATCAAAATCTGTGATCAAAAGTCAAAGAAGTTATTCAGATTGACTTGACCATAAGCCTGATATTTCTGTCTGGTTTATTTCTCAGAAACATCTAAGAGCAAGTTAACGTGAATGAGGTTTAACTGGGGTAAGTGATCCTCTAAAGTTTTCATGTTTTGATATTTCTGCAGCAAACTAATATCGTCTTGTTTTCATTTAGATCTTTGGCCCTGATTAGAGAATCAATCACAGGCAGATATCTTGAGATCTAATGAAATGTCATTAATGAAGCTGATGTTATCATGAAGATCATGTGACCCGGCCAGAGGAATCTCACTGAGGTGTGGACCTGATGGAGTTGCTCGTGGCAACGCTTACATGGAGATGATTTCAGATAGCAATAGATGTTAGGTGAGATCCTTTCGCAACGTCGATCGACGGGTCACTGAGACAAAGTGACAATTGTAATACCATGGAGATCAGACGCGATTTCTTTAAGACTGCAAGGGGAGCTCAGCTTCCCCTATAATTGTCAAAAAATGAATGGTCAAATATATGTACTATTATGTTAACATTTTATTGACAAAAAATGCGTTAAACACGTTCATCTCGAACGAAAACAATTTCGTTCAGAATCAGCTACTTAGATCGGCTGACTCGATTTCCTTCTCATTCATTCCCGTAGCGTACAGTGCATTACTATGTTGAAGCCCAGCGTCCATTGACTTCAATGGGGCTGCTTTAAAGAGTTTTTTTCAGTGCTTAGAAACAAGACGGTCATTGGATAATGCTGCGATTATGTCCCTCCCACGGACGCTCAGCGTCTCTGGGATGAATGGAGGAGTGGGCTGGCCCGGACTCCGAGCGTCTGCGTGATGATTGGAGAGTCTGTCATCTCTTTTTAATCCACTTTTATGTCCTAAAACGCTCGTTTTTTGGGGAAAAACTTATAAAAATGTATTTCTTGTTTTTTTTTTAGCTTAACATTGTCACATATCAGCTTTTAGACATTTTTTTTTTGTTGTTGTTTTTTGTTATAAATCATAAATGACAAGGAGGCGCCAGCTTCTCGCAATGCAAAGAGACGGTTGGTGTGGGCGTGGGCGTGGTCTTTAGATTATGACGCGTATCACTCTGTGTCTCCATTTCCAACTGAGTCCCATCGCGGATTTTGCATGTGTAGTCGAAAGACAAACTGCTGCAACCTTCATCGTATATTTCACACAATTTCACACCACATTCATTGTTTCAGTTTAACATAATTCCCACATTTCCTCCCGTTGAGTTAAATATATATATATATATATATATATATTAGATCGTATTAAATAAATGGACAATTTTTATGATTTAGGCCGAAAATGAGCTTCCCCTCTTTAAAAGATCAGCAGCCGCCACTGATGGAGATGTAGTTTGACTTTGGAGACCTTTCCTAATTCATGACATGTTGGTCGTGTTGAACTCCTGATCAATGTACAGCAACAATTTGCAGATGTACGAAACCTCCATGGACACCAGAAGACTCATGGAGATGATGGAGCTCGCTCAGATTGGAAGTGTGATGGCTGCTTATATTTATAGCATCTTTTAATTGGAGGTGAAGAATGTGAGCGTGTGACAGTGTTCATGAGGGAGGTGAGATTGCACACGCAGCACATCTTTTTCTTTCTTTTCCCTCCTGCTTTTGTCTCACACCTTCAATTAACAGCACGTCGAGGAGATGACTTTCCAGAAGTTGAGGAAAGTGGCTTCGTGGAGGATTTCACCAAACAAATCTCATTTTCATTTGGTTTGAAGGCCAGACTGCTTCATCTTTTCTCACCTTTTGACAGAAAGTTGGTGAAAGAAGAAAAGATGCAGCAAACACTGAAGAAGAACACTCGATGGTCCAGCAGATGAAAGTTATGTGCGAATGTTTTTTTTAGAAAATAGGCTAAATGAGATTCTCACCATGGGTTCATTTATAATCAAACGGTCGACTTTAAAGGTAGAGTTTGTACGAATTTTGCAGTAAAATATAAAAAACCACAAGACCAATGTTGTTTCAGTTGAGTATTTACAATATCTCAAATGTTCCATCTGCTTTTAAATCGTGAGAAAATCTCCATTGTAAACAGTGGACCGGGGCCGTTTAGTCGCCTGTCAATGACGTCATATCCGCGTTACCCTTTGTTACCGCCTTTACTGACGTAGAAATCGCGTGACACTGTGGTAGACAGATGCGGAAGTAGTTTGTATCGTAGGTCCGTCTAGCATTATTACAAATGATGTGGGTACATTCAAAATATCTTTTACTATAATTGATTTAAACACTTAAAACTGCGCAGTGTTATCACATCATCGAAGTGGACAATAACTGTATCATCTATGACTAATAATTTAGTTTTAAACCTCACATTACACGGGTCTAATTCATTATAATGAAATAAAATGATTTCATCTAACCCAACATTTATAAAACTTTATTACTTTACCTCTTCTGCTAACGTGTATAACTCTGTATGATTGATGTATAAGCAGTACCATCAGCGGTGGAGTTAAAGATCCCATACCAATTTGCCTACCGTAGCAACAGGAGCACAGATGATGCGGTGTCCATGGCGCTGCACTCCGTGCTCACACATCTGGACAATAAGGACACTTATGCACGCATGCTGTTTGTAGACTTCAGCTCTGCATTCAATACCATCATCCCTTCCAAGCTAATCATCAAACTTGGAAACCTAGGCATTAACAATTCAACCTGCAACTGGATTATGGACTTCCTGACGAACAGGCCTCAGCTTGTTAGGTAAGGCCACATCTGCTCTACCACCATCACCCTCAACACTGGTGTACCACAGGGCTGCGTACTGAGCCCCTTTCTCTACTCCCTTTTCACACTCGACTGCAGACCTGTGAATGGACCTAACTCCTTCATCAAGTTTGCAGACGATACAACAGTGATTGGTCTCATCAGCAACAACGATGAGACTGCTTACAGGGAGGAAGTACGGCACCTGGCCACATGGTGCTCAAACAACAACCTGCTCCTTAACACCTCCAAGACAAAGGAGATCATCGTGGACTTCAGGAAGGCGAAAGGAGGCACACACGACCCCATCCACATTAACGGGACGGCTGTTGAACGTGTTTCAGTTTTAAGTTCCTGGGCACCCATATTTCGGAGGACCTGTCCTGGACCACCAACACCTCATGCCTTGTCAAGAAGGCTCACCAGCGTCTCTTCTTTCTGAGGACACTGAAGAAGAACCAACTGTCTTCAACTTTCCTGGTGAACTTCTATCGCTGCACGATAGAGAGCATCCTGACCAACTGTGTCACAGTCTGGTACGGGAACTGTTCTGTTGCTGAGCGCAAGGCACTGCAGCGGGTGGTGAAAACAACCCAGTGCATCACAGGGACTACACTCTCTTCCATTGAGGACATCCAATAGAAACGCTGTCTGCGTCGAGCTCGCAGCATTCTCAAGGACTCCTCTCACCCCGCTCATAGACTATTTACTCTCCTGCCTTCCGGCAGGCGCTTCAGGTGCCTCCGGACAAGAACCAGCAGACTAGGAAACAGCTTTTTTCCCAGAGCTGTTTCATTATTAAACTCTGTCCCCCACTGATTCCACTACCCCTCATTACTTTAACTGTAATGCTGCTATTACATTGATTACATCGCACTACAGGGCTGCCATGCATGACTGAACTGTACACACCAGTACTTCATGTATCTGCTCTATCGGACTGTTTACACCCACATAGCATCATTTGCACTCTATACGGCTCACTTGCACACCAGGAATATTACACTGAATGCTCATTTGCACTAATGGACTACTCTTATAACTGCATTACCTCATCTACTGCACTGTAACTTTCATAACTGCATTACCTCATCTACTGCACTGTAACTTCAATAACTGCACCAACTTCTCTACTGCACTGTAACTCATCTATTGCATAACTAACTGCATCTACTCATCTATTGCACTATAACTTCAATAACTGCATTAACTCATGTACTGCACTGTACCTTTAATAACCGCATCAACTCATCTACTGCACTGTAACTTCAATAACTGCATTAACTCATCTACTGCACTGTAACTTCAATAACTGCACCAACTTCTCTACTGCACTGTAACTCATCTATTGCATAACTAACTGCATCTACTCATCTATTGCACTATAACTTCAATAACTGCATTAACGCATCTACTGCACTGTAATTTCAATAACTGCATTAACTCATCTACTGCACTATAACTTTAATAACTGCATTAACTCATCTACTGCACTGTAACTTTAATAGCTAATGTCTGTAACTAATGCACACTCAAGTCACTTGCACTATTGTATAGTCTATATCGTTATCTGTTCATAACCACCTGTACATTAATGTTCACAGTATATATCCTTCTGTTTATATTGTTCATAGTACATACCGACTGTCATATTTTCATAGTACATGCCCATTGTAAAGTATTTTCCTAATATTGTATTCTGTATTTATTCACACTGTATATCTGCACTTGCTAATTGCACTTCTGGTTAGACCTAAACTACATTTCGTTACACTGTACTTGTATATGTGTAATGACAATAAAGTTGAATCTAATCTAATGATATCCCATCATTCCACCGTTCTACACTGTGTCATCAAGCGACGCCATTGTTGTTGTTTCGATCGTGCGCCCTCTAGTGCCGATTTCTACCAACTTTACCTTTGGAAGCAAAACTAAAATATGTTAGTGTTAAGATTCACTCTAAAGATGATGCGTGATAAAGGGTTAACTTCTTATAAAAATCAAATCACTGTTTAATTTGTGTCCAGCCATGCACATAAATGTATAGGATAATCAAATGTAAGATGATTTGGATGAATGCATCTTACAAATGCATAAATGTAAATAAGATGATAAGATGAGATGTAATGAGACGAGATAAGATATGGTGAAATGAGACTGATCTTTAATGTCAGTGGTTTTATTGAGATTCATTCACTCCTCTCAGCTTCACCTGTATTACAAGTTTTTTTCACCTTTCTTTCTCTCTCATCCAGCGTTCGCTGATATAAAGGGAAGTGCAGTCAATGGCAACATGAACCACGTTCTACTTTCTATGTTGCAAAGGCAGAACGTTCCCCAAGATGGCCGTCTGAAAGCGCTGGCTGACTCGGTCACGGGGATTCTCCAATTATAGAAACACTGTGACAACTCAGAGGCTGAAGATGGAAACTCTTCCCTGTGATGCTATAAATCAAAGCGCCGTGGCTCATTTTCAAGGTGAGGAGCCGCTGATGTTAAGGAAGAATCAGGAATTTGTGTCCAGTAAAATGGGAATTGGGGCATGGACATCAGAGGAGGACGATTTGTGCTGTAACTTCTCTGGAGTCATGAAGTGCAGCGTATCTTAAAACTGTGAAGAACATGTAAACGCTGCAAATTATTTCATTGTGAACTTAAAAAAAGCAGTGTTAATGACAGAACTGTGTTTGATTTACATCACACACACATATGTGTACAAGTCTGTGTGTGCTTTAATATATCACCTTTCCATTCATTCTGCACTTCATATTGATGAAAGGTGAAATCACTTTAGCAGGTTCAGTAGTGTGAAGAATTTATAATGTGTGTTAAACCAACACTCGGTGCTAATTAACACTCGGTGTGTGTGTGCATGTGTGCGCATGTGTGTGCATGTGTGTGCATGTGTGTGCATGTGTGTGCATGTGTGTGCATGTGTGTGTATGTGCTTGTGTGTGTATTTGCTCGTGTGTGCGCATGTGTGTATGTGCTTGTGTGTGTATTTGCTTGTGTGTGCGCGTGTGTATATGTGTGTGTGTGTGTATATGTGTGTGCATGTGTGTGTATGTGCTTGTGTGTGTATTTGCTTGTGTGTGCGCGTGTGTATATGTGTGTGTGTGTATATGTGTGTGTGTGTGTGCATGTGTGTGCATG
Source organism: Triplophysa dalaica (assembly GCF_015846415.1). Taxonomy (NCBI): domain Eukaryota; kingdom Metazoa; phylum Chordata; class Actinopteri; order Cypriniformes; family Nemacheilidae; genus Triplophysa; species Triplophysa dalaica. The sequence goes on along the minus strand of NC_079549.1, from coordinate 25,194,816 downwards.
TGTGGTGTGTGTATGTGCTTGTGTGTGTATTTGCTCGTGTGTGTATATGTGTGTGTGCATGTGTGTGCATGTGTGTGTATGTGCTTGTGTGTGTATTTGCTTGTGTGTGCGCGTGTGTATGTGTGTGTGTGTGTATATGTGTGTGTGTGTGTGTGTGTGGATGTGTGTGCATGTGTGGTGTGTGTATGTGCTTGTGTGTGTATTTGCTCGTGTGTGTATATGTGTGTGTGTGTGCATGTGTGCGCATGTGTGTGCATGTGTGTGTATGTGCTTGTGTGTGTATATGTGTGTGTGTGTGCATGTGTGTGCATGTGTGTGTATGTGCTCGTGTGTGTATATGTGTGTATATGTGTGTGTGTGTGCATGTGCGTGTGAGTGTATGTGCTTGTGTGTGTATTTTCTCGTGTGTGCGCGTGTGTATATGTGTGTGTGTGCATGTGTGGGCGTTTGAGTGCATAAGTGTGTGTGTGTGTGCGTGCATTTGTCAGTGTGACAGCAGTATTGCACAGTGTCCGTGTACCGTGGCTCATTAAGGTCTGTGCGCTCAGGAACAATGCGCTCATGCCCTGGAGCAGCGGCCTACTCACATGCCAGACATCCACAGGAATAAATCACAGCAGAAACTGAGAGGAGGCTCTTTTCACATTCATACCTAACCTTTCTTAAATACACACCTCCCACTTTCAGTTCATTAGCAGAAAACAAGTTTTTTTCAAGAACAAAACGTTGTCGTTGTGCCAAGAGAAGCCTGAGCGAATGACAGCCGTGTAAAAAACCTTCATACGTGCAGAATTCCAGACGGGAGCGTTTGAGATTGGCCGTGTTTAGACGCTCGTGCAGATGGTGTGTTTGGCCACATTCATTAAGTGTCGTCTAATAAAAGAAGAAAATGAAAAGTGGTGAAGAGAGATATTGTGATTAATGGACGCAGAGGTTTCCGACAGGACTTCAATGCTGGGGATCCTATTTGCAGTTCCTGCTCTGCTGAGGAATGAAGCAGAAAGTGTGATAAAATGATAATTAGTGTTAATCTGATACCATTGCCTAGCAACAGACCATAGGCTGTAATAATGGAGTAATGGCTTCTATTTCTGGCCCGTCTGTCTTTCCAACTCGAAACGCCTATTTTTCTTGCACAATGAAGAAAGAGAGAGAAAGAGAGAGACAGAGGGAGAGAGATACAGAGAGAGAGACCAGGGAGAGAGATAAAGAGAGAGACACATTGAAAAATTTTTTTGAGAGAGAGACACAGAGAGAGAGACACCAGGGATAGAGACACCAGTAGAGAGAGAAAAAGAGAGACAGAGAGAGACAGAATGAGAGAGAGAGAGAGAGAGAGAGAGAGAGAGAGAGAGAGAGAGAGAGAGAGAAAATCTGCAATAAATAAATAAATACCTTATGGGTAACAAAGCATTTACCATATGTTGGAATATTCAAGGCCTGAGGTCATCTGCTTTTGGACTGAACATAGACTTCACCTCTGAAACAAAAAACTCAGACATCCTCATCCTACAGGAGACATGGAGTAGAGGAGACGGACCCACTGGTCGCCCTACAAACTACAGAGAATTCATCATTCCATCCGTCAAACTGCCTGGCGTCACACAGGGAAGAGACTCAGGCGGAATGCTGATCTGGCATAATTCCGAATACGCCCACTCAATAAAAATGATTAAAACTGGCCAGTTTTACACATGGATAGAAATCAACAAGACCATCACTTCAACAGATAAGAATATCTTCCTGTGTGCAACCTACATCCCTCCAGCAGAGTCACCCTACTTCAATGAGAACAGTTTCACGATCCTGGAAGAGGAGATCAACTACTTCCAGTCACAGGGCAATGTTCTGATCTGCGGTGACCTAAATGCCAGGACAGGTGAAGAATCAGACTCAGTTCACTCCAAGGGAGACAAACACATTCCAGGAGGAGATGCCCTTCCCACACCTACTCACACACAAAGACTAAACTACGATAAAACAACAAACAAAAATGGATCAAGACTTCTCCATCTCTGTCGCACACTGGGTCTGTACATGGTCAATGGTAGACTACGAGGAGATTCATACAGTAGGTACACCTATAGTTCTAAACTAGGTAACAGTACGGTAGACTATTTCATCACAGATCTGAAACCTAACTCCCTCAGAGCGTTCACAGTCAGCCCACCATCCCCATTGTCAGATCACAGTAAAATCACTCTCTACCTCAATAGATCCAAACCTAACACAGAGGCATCAAAACAAACTCACCTCCATACCCTAAAACAAACTTTCAGGTGGAAACAAAACTGTGAAGAGACATACAAAAGCATAACTCGTGAACCAAAAATTCAAAACCTACTGAATAAATTCCTCGATACCCCATTTCCACACAATAATGAAGGTGTAAATTTAGCAGTAGACAGGATTAACCAAATTTTTACAATATCTGCAACACTATCTGACCTAAAACCCACTAACACAAAACCAAACAAAAAGCCTGTAAATGAGAAATGGTTTGATAAGGAGTGTAAAAACCTTAGAAAAGAAGTAAGAATTCTATCAAATCAGAAACACAGAGATGCTGACAATGTAAACACACGCCAACTCTACCATGAAAAAGCTAAACAATATAAGGACACACTAAGGAAGAAAAAGAAACGAGATACACAAAACCAGTTAAATGCAATTGAACAATCTTTAGAAATCTTCCCATTCAGAACGGAGACGTATGGATAAAGCACTTCTCAAACCTCTTTAGTAAAATAAACAAGAACCATGAACAAACTAACCTACACAACAAACTATGCACTCTGGAGTCAACAATTAAAGATTACCAAAACCCTTTAGACTATCCAATTACACTCGCTGAACTGGTCCAAAATATACCAAAACTTAAATCCCAAAAAGCAAGTGGTATCGACGGTATCCTAAACGAGATGATTAAATACACAGACCAAAAACTTACACTCGCCATCCTCAAACTGTTTAATATCATCTTTAGTACAGGTATATTTCCCACAATCTGGAACCAAGGTCTCATAACTCCAATCCATAAAAGTGGAGACAAATTCGACCCTAATAATTACCGCGGAATATGTGTAAACAGTAATCTAGGTAAACTCCTCTGTAACATTCTTAACAGCAGACTTCTCCAATATCTAAACAACCAAAACATCCTGAGAAAATGCCAAATTGGTTTCCAACCCAAATACCGCACATCCGATCATATATACACTCTTCGTACCTTATTTGACAAAGAAACAAACCAAAAGAAAAGAAAGCTCTACTCATGCTTTGTTGACTTCAAAAAAGCTTTTGACTCAATCTGGCATGAGGGACTTTTTCTTCAGTTGATTCAATGCGGCATCGGAGGAAAAACCTACGACATCATCAAATCAATGTACACCAATAACACATTTGCAGTTAAAATTGGCAACAAGCACACAGACTTTCTCTCCCAGAGTCGTGGAGTGAGACAGGGCTGTAGTCTAAGTCCTACACTATTTAACATTTACATGAATGAATTAGCTGGAGCTCTAGAACAGTCACCAGCACCCGGTCCGACCTTACAAGACACAGAAGTGAAATGCCTCCTGTTTGCAGACGATCTGGTGCTGCTTTCACCCACAAAAGAGGGTCTACAGCAACATCTGGACACCCTGCACACTTTGTGTGCTCCTTTGAATCTTGAATCTTGAATGAGAATGAGAGAGAGAGATAGAGAGAGAGAGCGAGAGAGAATGAGAGAGAGAGAGAGAGAGAGAGAGAGTGAGAGTGAGAGTACGATCTCATAAATACTGGGAGAAAAGTCAAGAAGCTCAAACCTGCTGCAAGATATGTCAAGTCCTGCCACGACCAAAGAACAACCAGCACAACACACAACACTGACAGGACAACACACACAAACTGACACTATCACCCTCATTGAGAACTTTAATTAATACTCTTTTTCTGTTTATATTGAGATGTATATATATTAGTGGTGGGCATAGATTAATTTTTTTAATCTAGATTAATCTAGATTAAAATGGCTCATTTGAATTCTGCCGAAGGCATTCAGAATATGTGTGCTACCCAAATAATGACTAAAAGTAAGTCTTTGAGAACGGGTTTCTCAAGCCAGGTGGCGCATTAGACCAGGGGCTCATCTCCTGTTTCCAAAATGCATCACAAACTGCTTGAGAAAGCTGTTCTACTATGATAATTGGTGATGAAAATTAAATTATGTTCATTAAGATGAATTTGTGTTTACTTCCGCATTAGCTAAGGGATGATTTGCGTTTAGGTGGTACTTGAGACTGGAAGAGCTCCTACAGTACATTTACATTTAGTCATTTAGCAGACGCTTTTATCCAAAGCGACTTACAAAGACTCAGGGAGCAACAAGCGACCTGTCATACAGGAGCCATAATACATTAGGTGCCAATACAAAGTTACTGGTTTCAACTAAAGCTAGACCACTACCTGTTGAGAGAAAGTGTTTTTTTAAACCAATTCCGCATTGCACAAGGTGCAAACAACCTTAGTCTTGTCGATGTTTCTATTGGGAAGCTTCTTAAAAATTAATATTCCCTGAAGCAAACGCGGCGGCTTCATAGCTGCATCCATGTTAGCACGTCACGTTTGATGCGGTAATTTCACAGTAACGTTATGTTGTGTTCAAACCAAACGCGAATGGCGTGTCAAGCGCGAGTGATTTATATGTTAATGCAAAGAGCCAATAGACCTACTTGATGTGCGAATCGCGCGAATGAAGCCCTGGTTATGAGATGATGAGGAGGCTTCTGCTTCCGCGAATGACGCGAATCACGCGAGTTGAAAAATCTCGTTCTCGCCCCGTACAGTGCAGTTAAGCTGGTATACATCCGCGCTAAAATATCAAGGTGAAAGTCATCATAGCTTGCGTAGTATAGACCCAGCTCCCAACCCAACTTTGAGAATAGATTAACGCCGACATTTTTTTTATCGCGCGATAAGAGTCTCACTGCGTTTTTTATCTTAATCTGTATTTCTGCATGTTTATATTTAATCTTGTGCTTTGCCAATGTAAATTTTCTTTTATCAAGCCAATAAAGCTCCTTTGAATCTTGAATCTTGAGAGAGAGACACAGGGAGAGAGAGAGAGAGAGAGAGAGAGAGAGAGAGAGAGAGACAGAGAGAGACAGAGAGAGAGAGAGAGAGAGAGAGAGAGAGAGAGAGAGAGAGACAGAGAGAGACAGAGAGAGAGAGAGAGATAGAGAGAGAGAGAGAGAGAGAGAGAGAGAGAGGAGAGAGAGAGAGAGAGAGAGAGAGAGAGAGATAGAGGGAGAGAGAGAGAGAGAGAGAGAGAGAGAGAGAGAGAGAGCTAGAGAGAGAGAGAGTGAGAGAGAGAGAGTTCTCTGGCACATGAAGCTAATGGTCAGATGATTCCTAATATAGACACAATCTCATGTCTGTTATTCACACGGGCGTTTGAGCTGTTATAACACTGAACAAACCTCCCGCTGTTGTAAATTGTGTGTCAATGGAAACAGGTGTGTGGCTTTTCAAAAGCTTCATTCTGTTTCAATGCACATTATCATTTCAAAGACCATTTCCGTGCAGCCAGAAGCTTTGTGATGTTTCATAACATGTGTTCACATCACCAACCTTTTACAATATACAAATAAGACAAACTTGTCCTAACCAATTTCACTTTTGTGTCTATATTGTGCATTGTTGACTAAAATAGTGTCGCATGTGAGTGAATCAGAGACTGTTGCGTCTGCTTGTTTCATGTGTTGTCATGTTAATCATTCTTTAGATTCTGACTCTCCTGCAGAACTGCGCTGACAGATAAAGAGCACCTTTGATTTTTTGACATCTGCTCTTTTTGTAATGAGAACGACTAGGCTCTCTTCACTTCACCTGTTTTGCACGCCGTGCTTTGTGTCAGATTTAGTTGGACAGGAACACAATGGTGCTGGTGCTGATGGGGGTTTGAGAGGTGTTGTGGGTGGACGCGTGTGGGTGAGATCTCGTGGGTGGCAGCGAATGAGCTGTTTAGATTCCCTTTGAGTGCCGGTGGGGGAAAACACACAGTTCTGGGGTTACAGCTGATGAACATCACAGCAACAAACATCCTCAGTGAAGTTCATTACAGCTCATTGCACACTTGGGGTGATTAGCAGTTTTAATAACTCACAATTACTGCAGAGTTGCTTTAGTGTGTTACAGACGCTTGTGATGAGAGAGAGACGGGAGATCTCACGATCAGACTTGAGTTACTTCAGTCACAACCGTCAGGGGTCAGTGAGATGTGTGACTGCTGCTGGAACACAAGTGTGTCATCATTATACTTTCAGGCTTTTTACGTTCTGTGACACAGTTTGGAAATCGTGTTTCATGAAAGTTTTTTACAATTGAATGTTACATTATAGTTCAGTGACAGAGATGAAAGAATGAGCAGAAAAGAAAGGAACAGCAGGAGATGTGTACACTAGTGCAGTGTGTACGGTTTATACAGTAGAGTATCATTATCAGTGCACAACTGCAACACACACACACTAACATTGTTTAAAGCTTCTGGGGATTAATATAGTGGTGGGTCAAGTTGTTTTTCCTGATTTTTTTTTTTTGTTGCTGCTTGTCCAATTATTAAATAAGTTAAATCAACATAATTTTTGTACAATTTTTTCACAGCATGATTTTATACGTCAGTCATGTAACTTAATCCATTCATGTTGGCACTGCATGAATTATTTGTGTTGGGTTAACAAATATTTGCTACAACTAGTTTAATGTTCATTTATCTATGAGATTTACAGGAGTTTGTTATAATTTTGAGTTTTATGGTGACCATTGTTTAGAAAAGCGTTGCCTTTGCTTAATTTGTGGGCGATTACAGTTGTGAATTAGTATTTCTGTTAAGCTTTGTTGATTTCATATCTTAAAGTATTATGTAATATTAACTAAAAACACTAATGTTGTAAACGTAGAATGAACATAATGGGTTAACATATAAAAGCCATGTTTGTGTAACATTATTTATGTAGTTGGCATGGGAAAATAAAACAGAGTTAAACTGACAAAAAATTATATTATGCATTGCAAAACATTATTCAGTTGGTATTATACAAATTACTTTAATCAAGACAAAAAATGAAGTTCATATAACAAGATTATAAAGAATCGTTTCAAACAAATTAGATGTAGTTGGAGCAATGACATTCAATTTTGTAGAAAAGTTTTCCTTAATTGAATTAAGTTTGTTCAACAACAAAAATTTTGGGATTGTGGATGTATTAGTAGTTTGCTTTTAAGTGCTTTTATTGTCTAATTGACAAAAATAATACAGTAAAAAAACGTAAATATAACATAATTTCCAAATGTATATATGAAGAGTTTGGTTCCAAAATGAGACATTTAAATTTTTTTATTGTGTTTTATTGCGTTAGTTAGCTGTATTTTTTAGTTATTATGGCTTAAATCAAAACAAACCAACTGCAGTGTGATTGATATGAATTGGAATACAAAACAAAGAGTTAACAAGGGAGTTCTCTTCATATGCCCATGTGCAGATTCTGATTGACAGAGACTCTAACACATCAGTCAAAGTGAAGTCATGTGACACTACAGTATTGTGTGTTCTTCAGGTTTGGTTTCATCCAGGAGATAAAAAAGAGATTTACCATAATGCACATTGATATTAAACATGAATTTAATAACATTTTTCTTCTGGTTAAAGGTTAATAATCTAACATGAAGCTCAGAATGGTTATAAATATCAGATGAGATTTATTGAGATGTTACCATGGCAGCGACAGACAGGTCAACTCTCTTCTCAGAAACTCGATTGCGATAACAAATACTTGAATTCTGTCTTCAGATTTTTCCTCAATTTAATTAAGGCTTAATTTTGCATCTTGTATCATTGAATGACAACAGGTGGTTTTAATGCGCTGAACAAGACACAGACACAAGTATTCCAAAAATTAAGCCCCGGAGGGTGATTTAATGTGAGGTACACAATTTAATGTGAGGTACACAATTTAATGTGAGGAACACAATGCCCAACCTGACCACATCCGTGACAATCCATCCGCGTTAACGTGGGAGACCCCCGCCCGATGTTTCACTGTAAATTGGTAGTCCTGGAGCGCTATGAACCATCTTGTGACCTTTGCATTGGAGTCCTTGGCTTTAGCCATCCATGTCAGAGGCGCATGATCCGTTACCAGGGTGAAAGTTCTTCCCAAAAGGTAATACCTGAGCTCCAGGACTGCCCATTTTATGGCGAGGGCCTCCTTTTCAACGGTGGCATACTTCTTTTCTGCTGACGTGAGCTTTCGACTTATATAAATCACTGGATGTTCTTTACCATCCTTGTCCTGGGAGAGGACAGCGCCCAGCCCGGTGTCGGACGTGTCCATCTGGAGCACAAAGGGGCAGCCGAAGTCTGGGGCATGGAGGATGGGTGAGGAGGAGAGGGCTTGCTTCAGGGTCTGGAATGCCATTTGGGCCTCTTCGGTCCATTCGACCCTTTCCGGCTGTCCTTTCCTGGTCAGGTCGGTCAGGGGACTGGCTAGAGAGAAATCAGGGATGAAACACCTGTAGTACCCCGCTAGTCCGAGGAAAGCCCGTACCTGGGTCTTGGTGGTCGGCTGAGGAGCGTTTTGGACGGCCTCTAGGTTAAGTCCGCTGGCAGGTCGGACAGCTCTGGCAAAATCGTTTCACCTCTGCTTCTAATCCTGGCCAGTGGATCGGTCTCGTATCCTCTGTGCCGTGTTCGCGGCTCCCAGATGTCCTGCCATTAGATGTACATGAGCAAGTTCAAAGATTACTCCCGTCTTGCCCTTCGTCTTCGCCCTCCCTCTGTAACCCGCTGGAAAAAATCAAGAGCAAGATTAGTAGATGCTGAGCTCAACTCAACCCCTTGTTTTCGGTAGCCATCAATGCCGCCTGCGGTCTGGGTTTGAACCGACGCCTTACTGGTGGTCGGTTCCTCGGTTTGGGTTGGACCGTCATGGCCAGTAGTCCATCAAATCCCGGCCAGTCACGACCCAAGAGGAGGGGTACAGGTAGGTCATTGACTGTACCAATGTCGATGTAACATGATCCAGACTCTGTTGCTACCTCCACGCGCCGGCTATGAACCTCTCGAGTGTCTCCATGGATGCACTTTATTGGTAGAAGTGGCCTCCTTTTCGAACACTGTGAGAGGACTCCATTTCGGACCAGGGTAATCGAGCTGCCGGAATCGAGAGTGGCGACTACTGCCTTTCCGTCCAGTCTTACCACCCTTTCTGGGGCACCTAGGGGAAGCTTCTTATGGACGATACATCCTGCCAACCAAGCCTGCGGTATGGGTGACCTTGGTTCCGTCGGCATCGGTTCATCCAAGGGGGAAGCAACCCGGGATCTGCTGACTGGTCTTGAGGTACCCTCCTGTGATCGCCAGGGAGCATTCACCCTCCGGGGTAGAACGGTCGTTCTCTCTCCTCCATCCCGGGCGAAGGTGGCGTCCGCCAACTAGACGGCCTCGACAAAATCTCGGGTGGACGCGGGGTTCTTCATACCGACTGGATTCCGGAGCCGTCGGGGTAAAGCCCGTAGCAGTCGGTCGATGGTGACTTTCTCCGCCACCTGGCCAGCCGTAGAATCATCCGTAAGGAGCCAAAGATGGGTAAGTCTGGTTAACTGGGCGGCCTGCACTCGAACAGGAAGCTGTTCCTCGTATTTCCATTGGTGGAAATGCTGTGCTGCCGCTACCGGGGATAGTCCCATCCGCGCGAGGATTTCCGCCTTCAGCCTCTCATAATCATCCTGGAGAGCGGATTGGAGCGGATTGGAGAGCGAAATAGGCCCTTTGTGCCTCGCCGGTCAGGAAGGGAGCTAACATTCGTGCCCAGTTCCGCTTGTCCCAAGCCTCTCTAGTGGCAATCACCTCAAACGTGTGGAGATAGGAGTCAATGTCGTCGAGCTCCGTCCGCTTGGTGAGATGTCGATCTGCCGAATTTTGGCCATCTGATGCGGGGACTCCCGAAGAGGTGGCTTGCATTGTTGTACACTGATGTTCCACCAGTTCCTGCCGGCGAGTGAGCTGTTCAGTAAACTTCTGTTGATTAGCAGAGATTTCCGTGAGCCATCCGATGATTTCCTCCATCTTGGCTCGGTATCCGACAGCTCCGTGTGAAGAGAGAGAGAGAGAGAACGACGTCCTAGGGAATACAAAAAAATTTGGATTTTGTTATATCCTGTGTCTCATTCACAAGTGCCCGCATTCTCCACCACTGTGACAGGCTGAACAAGAAACAGACACAAGTATTCCAAAAATTAAGCCCCGGAGGGTGATTTAATGTGCACGCAACACAATGCCACACGGTGAGGTATACAATGGGGAAATATAACTCCAGGGTGCTCCGTGATAGCTGTGGGGTGGTGCTCGTGCCTCGTGGTGTAAAATGTTCAAACTCCTTAGTATCCTGTGTACCGATCCTCAGATCGTCAGTTAATGGTCTCTAGAAGATATCACAACAACACGTTAGTTCAACAGATAATGTACTGAGAGCAGGCTCACCCTTTCCTCTTCTTCCTGGGTTAATAAAGGGTGAGCTTGATTGGGACCAGGTGCTGACGATCTGCAGGTATATGAGCTTGATTGCTCCGTTGCCATGGCGATGCTGACCACGTATTGACCCGCTCGTCACAGCGCCTTGGATCTGATTTTACTGAATGCTTTATTACTTTAGCTATCAGTCTTATAACATTTATTATTGAGGAGAAACGTGTGCCCCATTTTCCTTTCTTAAACCACATGGTGTGGTTTTTGCTCAACCACACCATGTGTCATCAGCTCAAACGTCCTTCATTTTCTAGGTGATACATCAACAATAAAAACATGGACCTAAAACCAATCAGTCCTGAAACTCCTTAGCAACCACAAAGCAATTCCCTAGTAACAAACCTTAGGAAACATGAGAAATATCCAAAGGTTCCAAAAATTGTTCTGAATGTGTGTTTAGATGAAGAAATGAAAGCGCAGCAGTGATGTATGTTGAACTCTCTTCAGGTCAAAGGTCACATGAAGTGCTGTCTGTCGTGATGCAGACCCAGATGGCCACAGATGATAGATGTTGTGTTGTTGCTTACTCAGCGCTCGGCCGTGAACACACAAAGACGTCTCCAGGTGAGAACCGACACTGCGGTCAGCATATGCTGCAGAGACTTCTGCTTAATAATAGAGAATGTTGAACATAAGCAGAAAAACCTACCACCACCAGAGAAATAAGAAAAGCTGTGAGAGAATGAACTCAGCATCTTACATAACCCTCTATAATGACGAAGTTCATGTGTTTGGACGATAGTTTCATTTTCATGTGAGCGGACGAACACCTTCAGTTCTACAGTCATGACAAACTCAGATCACATTACACTTCATTCAGTCTGTGAGATATTTCATTTCTAAACTGTGAAAAGGATGTTATATGATGTGACTTTTATTTCATATTCATAAGAGGAAAAAGATTGTTTATTGTTTAGTTTGTGTCATTCTTAGTTTGTGCTTGTAATCTGTCCCTTTATTTCATATGTTGGCTTGAAGCTGAATAAAATACTGATTAACATTTTAACTTTATTAAAGTCTCATCAGACAACATGTTTTCTGTGTCTTTATGGTGGATAATAACTCCTTCAAACCCCTTAAAATGAGGGAGATAGTTGACTTTCTCTCTGTCTGCCCGCTCCTCATCAGATTATAGCACATCAGGATTTAATCGTCTGTGTGTGCGCGTGTGTGTGAGTGTGTGTGTGTGTGTGTGTGTGTGAGAGTGCGTGCGTGCGTGCGTGCGTGTGTGTGTACAAGCATACAGAATAAATGTCAGCACAGAACAGAAGCAGCTCATTACTGAATCTTTCTTGTTGTCTCTTCAGCTCAGTTTTAACAAACACAGAACACAGTTATAGAGTCGTGTTGTTGAAAGTGATGATGTGAATTTTATTTTGGGGAATATAATAGAAGCTAGAGGAGAAGAACTGTACTTTATGGCTGCGATGGCGAGGTGATCTCTTTGGTGGGGTGGTTTTCTTTTTCACAGTTGAATTGGTTTGATGGTGAGCTCTGAACGCTAAATGACAAACATTTGAAACTATCCACATATTTCATGATGATAAATAGAAGATATTTTCACTCTGATCACAAGAGAAGCTCAGACTTCATATGTTCATGAAAGATATCATGATGTCATTTCCTTTAGATCCAGGTCACATGACGGTCACAGAAGACAGCTTCAGGTCATGATTATTATCAGTGGATGCGTGAATGAAGGCAGCTCTGTGGGTCTGCGATTCTCTGAAGTCTCTTGAATAAACCTATTGCTTTTATACCACACAATACAAACATTAAAGACAAAACACATCAATGCAACTTCATGAAGTAAAATACTATAAGCCTGCGTCATCGCCCACTATATAGTAGGCGAGAATAAGTATGAGTCATGAATCGTATGTCTGAAACCTCAGTATGCAAAAGAAGTAGGCGAGAAATACCCAGATGGTCTACTGCTTCCGCCCAGATTTGTAAGTGAGGACTGGATGGACACTTCTGTACTCTATCCCATGATGCAACGGTAGCTGAGCAACGGAAAACTTCAAGAGTAAATCAACAAAAACAGAGGAAAACTTTAAGGCGGATGTCAGTTTTCAAATGTAAGCACCAATAAAAGACTTTCTCGTGACTAAATTCTTTTATCAACACAAACATTCAGATTGTTGTTAATAGGTCATAGGTCAAAGAGCATACTGGTCACACGACCATAAAAGATGTCAGATGCACTGGTCTATAGGTGTTGAGGATGTTCTGACACAGATTCCTTTAGAGGAATAATAGTGCAGTGTGTGGGTGATGTTCAGAAAGCCAGAGGACATTCACACCTGGTTTATTTTCTACAGTATGACTGTGGGTGGTTTCTCTTGCGCTGTAATGAAAGCTGAAGGTTTGATTGGCTCGGCTGTGTTCATTCTAATCGTAGAGACGCTGTGGTTTTTTTACCTTTATGATGCAGCAGAAGAAAAGTGCTCGCCAGCGCCAGCGCTCTTCTCTTTTTTAATTGCTCAGATTCTTTGTCCCCATTGGACGATTGGCAGACAATGGTTGAGTCTCAGACCGCTCTCTCCGAGCATTAATCATGGCTGTCTGGAGGAAAAGACGCATCTGGGGTCGGTTGCTTGACAACAGAGCTCAGGACATCCAAATGTTATCTCAGCGACACACCAGCCACCTAACGGAGGTAAAGTCCCCGCTGGAGACACCAACAGCCATCCGACCCAAACCTGATTATCTGTCGGCTCCCGTGAGGAACACATTACAACTCGCTTGTTATTGCCCATTGATTCAAAACAAGCCTTTTGATACGCTTGCAGGCTTTCATACCGGCTCTGCCAAACATTCATACGCACACAAACACACAAAGAAGAAATGCAGAAGACCTTAGAGTCTTAAAATATTAAAGCTTCATTAAAGCGGTCCTTTAACCTCCTCAGATCCTTTCTGTTCCACAAGCTCTCTGTAAAAGAAAAGACTGATTTGTCCCAGAAGTTTTATTTGGTTGCATCAGTATATGTTGTTATAGTGTGTAAGATGAATCTCAACATCATACAAGATCTGTGGACTGTTTAATTTCTCATGAACAACTATCCCAAAACATGAAACCGGCCCTGATGATCATCACACACTATTGACATTCAAGGATTGATTCATTTAAAGTAGTCTACTAAAGGTGATGTGTAAACCTCTGTTCTGTGAAATCATTTGTTCACAGCAAAATTTCTCATATTTTTGAATTGGATTATTTGATCATTGAATATCAATGTGAATTGGATCAAGTGCATCTGTTTATCTTCAGTGTCTGGAAACTAAACGCTTGCTGCTCTTCTGAATGAAATTTACATGATCACTTTTAACTGGCTTGTAACTGTCAGGTGAAAATCTCTTGACATGACAGCAGTGTGAGATAAACAAACAATTTGACACGGGGCATTTTCTGTCAGATAGTGTAATGAACTCATTTTGACATCTTAACGTGAGCTCTTAGTGTTTATTATCCCGAGAAGAAAGACAGCCAGCGATGACACGCAGTATCATTATCTGATGTAATTGTTGGTGACCCGGCGGGCAACGTGATTCAGGTTCTGTTCATGTCGACCCAGATAACAGCACATTTGAGAGTTTGTGCTTTATTTGGAATGATTTAGTTTTGTATGTTTTAGTTTAGTTCATGGCAAACACACTCTCTCTTCTCATCTCTGCATGCTGCCTGCGTCTCCTGTTATTTGACTTTGTTACAGAATATAGCCTGTGTGACACTAGATTAAAACATCACAACCACATCACCAACATCTCACATCAGCTGAGAGATTGTTAAGGGGAGGAGATCTTTAATATATTTCATTGACACTCTGTTTTAACGCAGATGTTTCTCTTAAAATACCTCTAGAGAAATAAAACCTTGAGACAAAGAAGTCTTTTGTTGACATACTGTACAAGTTTAGAGCCATTAAAGCAATCACAGCTCAGACGATCTGACATTAAATAAACTCAATGTGTTTCAGTTCATATTGAAATCTCTGAGCACAGATGAAAACGTTCAGATCTCTTCCGTCCCTCCAGAAGAGAAGTGTGGATCTAACGAAACTGAGTGAACGTCTCCCTTTTGCTCTCCATTTCATCAATCCACAACATCACCGTTTAGTTTGAAACGGTGATGTTGATTTTGGCTACTGGGCTTTTTTTGGAATATCATGACTTGAGTCTTCTTAAGGTTAACCGATAGGGCCCATGTTTGGCAGAAAGTGTGCAGGGTGTCCAGATGTTGCTGTAGACCCTCTTTTGTGGGTGACAGCAGCACCAGATCGTCTGCAAACAGGAGGCATTTCACTTCGGTGTCTTGTAAGGTCGGGCCGGGTGCTGGTGACTGTTCTAGAGCTCCAGCTAGTTCATTCATGTAAATGTTAAATAGTGTAGGACTTAGACTACAGCCCTGTCTCACTCCACGACTCTGGCAGAGAAAGTATGTGTGCTTGTTGCCAATTTTAACTGCAAATGTGTTATTGGTGTACATTGATTTGATGATGTCGTAGGTTTTTCCTCCGATGCCGCATTGAATCAACTGAAGAAAAAGTCCCTCATGCCAGATTGAGTCAAAAGCTTTTTTGAAGTCAACAAAGCATGAGTAGAGCTTTCTTTTCTTTTGGTTTGTTTCTTTGTCAATTAAGGTACGAAGAGTGTATATATGATCGGATGTGCGGTATTTGGGTTGGAAACCAATTTGGCATTTTCTCAGGATGTTTTGGTTGTTTAGATATTGGAGAAGTCTGCTGTTAAGAATGTTACAGAGGAGTTTACCTAGATTACTGTTTACACATATTCCGCGGTAATTATTAGGGTCGAATTTGTCTCCACTTTTATGGATTGGAGTTATGAGACCTTGGTTCCAGATTGTGGGAAATATACCTGTACTTAAGATGATATTAAACAGTTTGAGGATGGCGAGTGTAAGTTTTTGGTCTGTGTATTTAATCATCTCGTTTAGGATACCGTCGATACCACTTGCTTTTTGGGATTTAAGTTTTGGTATATTTTGGACCAGTTCAGCGAGTGTAATTGGATAGTCTAAAGGGTTTTGGTAATCTTTAATTGTTGACTCCAGAGTGCTAGTTTGTTGTGTAGGTTAGTTTGTTCATGGTTCTTGTTTATTTTACTAAAGAGGTTTGAGAAGTGCTTTATCCATACGTCTCCGTTCTGAATGGGAAGATTTCTAAAGATTGTTCAATTGCTTTTAACTGGTTTTGTGTATCTCGTTTCTTTTTCTTCCTTAGTGTGTCCTTATATTGTTTAGCTTTTTCATGGTAGAGTTGGCGTGTGTTTACATTGTCAGCATCTCTGTGTTTCTGATTTGATAGAATTCTTACTTCTTTTCTAAGGTTTTTACACTCCTTATCAAACCATTTCTCATTTACAGGCTTTTTGTTTGGTTTTGTGTTAGTGGGTTTTAGGTCAGATAGGGTTGCAGATATTGTAAAAATTTGGTTAATCCTGTCTACTGCTAAATTTACACCTTCATTATTGTGTGGAAATGGGGTATCGAGGAATTTATTCAGTAGGTTTTGAATTTTTGGTTCACGAGTTATGCTTTTGTATGTCTCTTCACAGTTTTGTTTCCACCTTTGTTTCTCTCTCTATCTCTCTCTCTCTCTCTCTCTCTCTCTCTCTCTCTTTCTGTCTTTCTCTGTCATGATTCAATACAGAGACCACTAATGACACCTTACTTTTAAAACTCTATTGATCAGAATCTATAATCCATGTAATGTCTCAGACTGATAGTTTATACAGTATGTATATATAGTGTGAGTGTGGCCCCCTGCAGCATCCTGGTGATGAGTTTTGCAGATCTTTTCTTTAAGACGTGTCTGACTGGTGTAATTTATATAGTTTATACCTTTATATCCTGCAGATGGGCTTTACATTTCAAAATGTTGTCATTAAGAATGTTGGTGTGTGTGTGTGTGCGTGTGTGTGTGTGTGTGTGTGTGTGTGTGTGTGTGTGTGTGAGTCAGTCCTAAATGAAACGGCTCAGCGGTCGACGGCATGTGACACAAGCTCTCAGGTCGGTGTGATCCCCCGTCACCAGCAGGCAATATTGACTGCGGCAGGTAAATGAATATAAAGGACGCAGGTCAACTGCTGTGTGAAATATGGCTTCAGGGGACCAATGAGGTTGGAATATATTCGCATCTGGAGCTGGTGTGCAGGGTTGGGGGTAGATTGCTCCATTATAGAACCCTAAAGCCTCCCTCACAATTTCACCAGGAGACCTCCGGCCCATCAATTTCAAGATAAATAAAGCGTCTGGAGGGCAACTGTCCGTGTATGATGTAAGATAGACAGGCAGTGTATCTTGGGTCTCTAAAGCTGATCGTATATCACAGCTGAAAGTCCTAATGCAGCGCAGGGAGTTTGAGACACTGACGCGTCCACGCAGGATTTGCGCTGTCATCTGAGGATCAGGAGAAATAATGTTCGGAAGGCTCGGTGACCGGCATGGTCCAGGGAGATAAGCCGAGCGCTTTCACTGCCTGATCACGACTGTATTCTTCTGATTTTCCAACACTTTTGCTTTAACTCAACACCTGAATTACAAGTGAGGCTCGCTCTTTAAGCCAGACACATCAACACAACGTCTGCATGTGACCATCATGTATGAACAACACTATTTATTGACAGAAAACCACAGTGCTCTTCTTAGAGCACATCACCACACACTTTTAATTCATAAAATCCACACAGAAAAGACTTTCACAGCAGCAGGTATCTAGAACCTCTTCACTTAAAACTCTATTTCTGTTTTTCAGACCTCAGCTTGGCCCCATGTTCAGGATTTTCCGCTTCAGATGAAGGCAGACCCACACACAACATTCATCAAATACACAAATCAATCGATATTTTCAGCTCTGTTTGAGCACACATCCGTGTCCGTTGTGTGTGTGTGACACTACTTTGGGTATTTGCATAATTTCATTCCGGTACTCCCCCATATTCTGAGTGTGAGCCAGCATCCATTTGTTGAAAGCAGCTGCCCACACATCACCCAGCGAGCGGCGCGCACTGGATGGGCTTCGGCCCCCCTCGCGAGCGTCACCGGCCTCCCACACAGCGTTACATAAAACTAACAGCATCTCTTCACACGAGTACTGGCGTCAGCGACTGAATTCTCAAAGGTATCAATCAATTCATAGAAAAGTCAGGGGAAAAGAGTTTGCCCTCCACCGAATCACGTCTTTCTGCGTGGGGGCCTGCAGAAGGGCGAAGCAAACGGTCGCCGGGTCACCTGGAAGAGCTCTTTACTGAGGTCACGTTGCCTCCAATATAAACTCTCTGATGCTGCTGCTGCTGCCGGGTCACATTGTGTTCAACTGAGGGAAAGTGTTTTCACAGATCGAGGTCATTTTGTGCAGTCATTCATCTCTTTCTAGCGTCGAATCAGAAGATCCACAGTCTTTAAGGTTCGGGAGGAGCTTGTGTTTATTATCCAAACACTACGGCCTATCTCACTGCTGTGATTAGATACACAACTCCACCTTTATTTCACTTGAATTATCACTGACTTTTTCATCTAAAGCTCCTGCATTCACTGAAATATTATATGAACAAGAAACTGAGAAGTAATATAAACAGTGTGTGTCTGACTTACCTAAAAAACATCCCCTGGTTTTACCGGCTAAATGAAGGTGTAACAAACTAATAAAATCTTCTGTGTTAGGCTATAAAGGTTATGAAACCCTTTTTAACATTATACTGTTTGCCAATTACTATACAACTATCAATACGCATAATAATGACACGATTTATGAATAATAAGATTGTCACGTGCTCGCGTCTCCTCATGTTGTTTATAGAGCCCGTGTTGTCAGCCCCGCCTCTCATGCGAACACGGCTGTACAGTGATTGGTGTGTGATCGGGAGTGGGCTCATCTGATTGGTCCAAATGAGCTGTCTGTCAGTCGATATGTTAACGCCGGTCTGCTAGGGAGTCTAACTGTTTGCGCGTGAGCTCTAATATTTCTCTACTTCATGTCAGCAAATATGTTCAGTGTATAAACATTACTGTCCACAAACGGCACACTTTACGGATCCGGTAAGAATGTGTTCATACGTGTAGACTTTACCTTAACACTGATATTATAATGTTGAAACGAGCGCCCGTTAGCGTCTCTGCTAACTGAGTGACGCGGTGTCCTCAGACAGATTTAACACAGTTTTAACTTTATCACCTGAAGAAGAAGTGAGGTCAGTTCATTCTGTGCTTTCTTCATCTATTCTGTATATAAATGCTGTCATTGATGTGACTGAGGCCCGTCATCGACAGTGAGTGACAGGTCATATTAATTCTCCATATTCTCATATTTTGCATTAATAGATGAATCACTTGTAAAATGACCACAGGCTAACTGGATATAAATCTCTTTATATTCGATGTGTCTGAAGGAGCAGATTGAACTCGTGAATACATCAGATATTGAGTTGTAAGAGAGCTTTAACTGATGCTTCACACTTGTGTTTTATTTGTCACAGAGAGAGAGAGAGCAGTATCAGTGAAATAAAACACTTGAGTTATGTCCACTAATATGAATAAGTCCTCAGAAATGTCTTTGTTTATTTAGATTCTTCTACATGTGTTGGTGACTCTGGTCATGTTAGCCTGTAAGTCATCATGTTTAGTGTGTATCACATTAATCTCAATGAATTATACTCTCAGAATCAGTTGTTTGATGAAGGATCTCAATTCTTAAGGGTGGTACAAGAAGTGTCTTTGCTTGAACATTTCCCATCTGTTTTGTGTTTTGGTTTAACGTCTGAATCAAGTGGAAACAAACAATCATTGGTGCTCCTACTGCAATATTGGATGAAATGAGAAATCTGTTGATTGTTTTTAATGTCATGGATGTGTTTAATCTTGTTTTAGCCCTGTTGAAAAAACAACCTATGCTGCTATGTTTAGAGGCTGGTCATGTGCTGGTCCTTAGCTGGTTTAAGCTGCTCAAACCAGCATCAAAACACACCTAACCCAGCATATGCTTTTTTCTCAACAGGGAAGTGTGCTGCTGCAGTGTGTGTCTGTGGCCTGTATCTGTCACGAGCTGCTATATTTATAGTGTAGCACACGTGGTGATGATGTATGAGTTCTACTAAAGAGTGAAGACACGGACCGTTGGCCAAACGTCTGCTGCACGTATTTTCAGTCTCAATTTTCTGGAAACGCTTCGGCTCGTTCAAAGTCGTCATCTGATTGGTTGAATTTTACGGGATTGACAGGAGACCTGCGTGTTGTGTTCTTTAACATTCCATCTGGAAACAACACAAGCCGTCTGATCTAAGAAGTAAGCTGTCATGTTTACAACGGTTGCAATAAGAATTCAACGCAATCGACTAAACTCACTCTTGAAAGTATGTGAGATTCACGGCATAAACTTATGATCATTGTTGTTTCTGTTTACTTTTGACACGTCTGTTACTGCGGGGTCATTTCAAAGCTAATGTTACATTTCAGCTCTTGTAGGCTTACTAGCAACTTACACAAAGATTATTAGTACACAGAGATACAAAGGTTACAAAAATTGCATTGATTTGTGTTGTTAAGATAACGACACTTATGGAAGCGAAAGGACCCACATCCAAACAGTACACACGGCACAGTAAACAATGTTAATGCGTTAGCTGCAATGCTAACGTGACTGACTTCATCAAGGTTACAGCTTAAAAACTAAATCTATTTACATCCTTTACCATGAATCCAAGTCATAAAACCGACAGAAACTCTACATTAAACAACCCATTTTTAGACAATAGTGAGCTCACACCTGATTATCAGAACTATTTCAGTAGGACAGCGATAGCTGCTTTGAGTCCACACTATATTATACACAAAATGAGACATTTTCAACAATCAATAGAAGAAATCACTTGCACGCCTTATTAATCACACTTACAGGTTGTGATTGAGAGAGGTTTATTGGTCCAAATAAAGTCATGCTGACCCAACTTTCATGGACAAGCGAGTAGCAAATCTCACACTGAACTGGCCAAGGTTGGAGAAAAGTTGTCAGTAAAATGACCAAAGGTTTGATTGTATTGCGGGGCAATCGTGTGGAAAACATTTGCATCCTCTGGTTCTTTACATCATCGTCCTTTTGATTTGGAAGTAAAAACAGCTAGATGCATCTAGAACACGGCGTCTCTGCTACAGGGTGTTAGTGGACAGGCCAGAGTGTTTGTGTTTCTGCAGATGTGTTCATTCGTGATGTGTAAAGGTTACACTCAAAAGATTTGTTGGGGCCGTTTGGAGTCGACTCCTTATTTTGGGAGATAATATCTCTATTCATCATGGACTTTGCAGATCTTTAACATTGAAGTAAAGCTACGCTCCACACTGAAATACAGTCAAGTTTAGGACATCCAGGTAGCCTGCTCTATGAAGGAGTAGAATGAGTTGTGTTGTTTCATAGAATCTATGAGATCCACTCAGTGAACTCTTACAAACACAAGCACTGAAGTGAAGCTGAGCTGTTCACATCACTTATTTCACTTTACTGTATTGTGTTGTGAATATGACTGCTCTTTCCTCAGGAATGACATCATGTAAAGCTCTCTGTGATCACTCTTACAGAACTTCAGCTTTTCTGTTAGACCACTTTCTGTTGTGGCCTTTTGCTGTGAAGATATTCCTGACAGATTTGAAGTGATCTGTGTTAAAAGAACCGCATGTCTGCTTTTTTCTGCATCTTTTCCTCCCTCATCCATTAGAGACGTTCACGGTTCATCTCTGCGTGAAACGCCTGACACCAGACATTTGTTGAGCTCTTATTTCCACGCGGCGGGGGGCCGCATCCATCCACCTCTGCTACAAGTTTAACGGGATTACGGGCTCACCCCATCCGTCTTTCTTGTCTTTTGAATGCTGGAGGTATCTGGAGCCATCCATCAATGCAACGGGTCACAAAGTCAATTAAGTTTCCACAACATTACAGACAGTTTCGCCTCTGTGCCGTGAAGACAAAATCGTCTTGTGCCGTTCACTGGCTCAGTTCTCCAACAAAGTTGAAGGTCTGTCAAATCCTGGAGTCTGTGCAAACTAAAACCTGCGTTCTGATGTGTGAAGTTCTCATGGGGAGAGAGAGATGAAGCTCTACGGTTATAACTGAGCCTCCGTCAGATTTATGTAAAGGTAGATAATGTGTAATGTGCAGGGTGACCTATATAAAGCGGATGTTTGCCCATTATACTGCCATTACTGTCATATACAGTCACTTCAGCGGATGATGAGTTTCATCACTCTTTATATTTAGATTCTCTTTTGGTTTATCATGAGTTGTCCAGTAAAACAGCAAGGATGTTTTCTGATCAGTGTGTCCCAATTTAGATGACACATAATGATGTTTAATTAACAAAGTTCGGGAGGAGTTTGAGCATATAATCAGCCGGCTGGTCTATAATCCGCAATCGCAGCGTATACACAATCAGCCCTAGCGAGCTCGCTAATAAATAGGGAAAGCATCTTACCTGCTCGAAGATTAAGCATCCCTCCTCCACCCCGGCTCTTCACCTAAGCTCACTATCCCGCAGTAACCCCGGGGGGTGTGCTCTGGGCTCAGACTGGTTCCGCGCTCGGTGCACTCACCCGTACCAAGGTAGAGTGTTTCGGGTTCGGATAGATCTGGCGAGCTCGGAGCCCGCTTCCCGGACAGCACGCCAAATACGCATAACCTTCATAACCAAGCTCTATCAATATCCCTATCAACATCACTGTTATCTGTGCAGGTGAACTCGTGAATTAGCTTTATTGGTGGGGGTGAAGTTAAAAGAGATAATACTTGATAGTGCTGGGCGACATACTGGTTCATACCGAATACCGCTGTGTTTTTTTGTTTGTATCATCATTTTTCTATATAAACATGTGTTAAACGGAGGAGTTTGGATGTTCTCACGCATGAGCAGTAATATTACATATTCCCTTAGCGCCGCTATGCGAGCACGTACCACTCTGCTGAACAGGAGATGACTGTGACAATGGTGTAACGTTAGCAAATGGAAGTTCACATCACGTTATATTAAATACACTCACGAGCAAACATCTTCAAAAAGCGAGCGTGTTCCCCTTATACCATATCAATATAAGCATATTACATGATGTGGTTTTAGTTTTTCAGTGTTTCTCTGTGTGCTATGATGAGACACAACACGTGTCTACACCTGACGTGGCGCGATGCAACAAAAGACAATAGAACGCATTAGAACCAATCATAATTTAACATTTTGTCCACACTGGATGCAGTGCGGCGCGACACACACACCCATTAAAACAACCCATGTGTCACGTTGCGTCTGGTGTAGACACGGTGTAGGGTCAGTAGAGGAACGAGGATTGACAGCGTGATGCCATCGATTCCTCTCACAGACCTAATTTAAGTCTTTGTTTTATAATTCAACAATATGATTTCAGGAAATCATGGAGCCACT
This sequence comes from Triplophysa dalaica, assembly GCF_015846415.1. NCBI lineage: Eukaryota > Metazoa > Chordata > Actinopteri > Cypriniformes > Nemacheilidae > Triplophysa > Triplophysa dalaica. The sequence goes on along the minus strand of NC_079549.1, from coordinate 25,171,805 downwards.
GTGACCGTGTAAAACACAGCATCACATGAATGTTTTAATGGTACAATTATTACTATTTTATTTTCAATTATTCTGATAGACCATGGAATTAATACTCGGGTGGGTGCTCCTGATTCTTGAAGATGAGAGCTCCAGTTCTGCCCATAGATCTGGTGCTACCAAGGAAAACGTGTTTGAGCGCTGTAAATATTATGTTTGCAAGTTGCCTTTGCATTCAGTTGTTAAAGAAGTCTAAACTGTGCTGTTATTGTAGCTGATGGTGATTGTTTACATTGTGTAGTTACAAGTTGTTTGTGATATTGGCACAATGAAAAGGTTCAGATCTGAATTGTGACTGAAATTGTCATCATGCATCCTGATTCCTTCACTTCATCATAAGAGTCACCTCTTTATAAACACCATCATTTGGTGGGAATTACAAGCCTGTATAATACTAGATGGGAATTTTCTACAATATTCACTCAACCATGACATTATTAAAGGCCATTAAGTCAATCAACTGCAGTATTTCTCAATACCTCATGTACTGAAAACCAGTATTATCTGGAAAATACCATTATATATACATTTATGCTCATACCACCCAGCACTAATACTTGAATAAAAAAGTTAATTTCATATGTCAAGGCTTCCAGTTACAAAAAACACAATGTATTTCTTCTGAATATCAAAAGGGCAATGATCTCTGCCAGTGTTGCAAATAGAAAGACTTCTCAAGTGATCCAGATTTAACACTGAACATCTACACAATAGCATGATTGCTTATAAGACAGAATTGAGAAAAATGAACACTGGAAGCGTATGGTTAATGTTTATCCTGTAAAGTTTTTCTTTTGTCTTGTTCAGTTTTGTTTGTGGTATGAAGAGACCGATGTTAGTTCCCATCATAACAGACCTGTCACTCACTCAATTCACTTCAGTATCGGATCAGTCTGTAGATGTTTGTACAGTATACATCAGTCAGTTGTTGTTCAACTGAATAACGAGCGTAAGACGTCGGTCTTGGTCACAAGTGAAATGAGTGTGGGCAGAAGGAACCATCAGCTGACCTCGCTCACGTAGAACACCAGACACTTGAACATTTCTTGGGCTGTAATTGACGTTGTGACCCGTGGATAGACGCGATAGAGCTGATGTGAGCTGTACCTGTCCCGTGTCAGGGCGGAGAGGAACACTGTCGCCGTGTGCTGACACATCCTAAAGCCGAGCGAGACGTGTTTCCTCCGCTCTAATGAGGATGGAACAGTGTCCGTGGAGCTCTGTCACGCACCTCGGCAGCACACCTCTTCCGCTCGGCCCCCGGGGACCTCATTAAGCTTCTTCTCCACCGGCTCCGTGCTGGAATCACATGCTCCTCAGGGAAAAATGTAAATAAAGGCGTTTGTCACTTAGCTCCCTCCCGTTTCACTTTTCCCAGGGAGAAAAACTGCATTGCGAGGCTTAATTAGTAAGCGCTGCCATTATGCTTTCTTTCTTATGTAAATGAATCGGCCGAGCGCTTGGAACTGTTGTCTCACAAGCTTTGTGCCAGGTGTTTGCTGGATGAACGCTGCCGTGCTGTTTTTTTTTCAAAAGTAAGCCACACTGTTGTGTGAAATTGTAGGCTGAGCTGTAATTATTTGACAGATGAGTATTTCTTCCTCCTCTGGAGCGCCGTGACTGATGCGGCTACTTTGATTTGCTTTGTTTGGGTTGTTCAGAGAGAACTTGATCGTTCCTGTCAGGCGTTATAATTCACTTAATCTACTTAATCTCGCCAAAGAACTTCAGGTGGACCACCAGCAACGGGTGTAAGGGGTTCGCTGGTCAAATGTTCCTCACCTGCTCCTGCAGAGTTTATTTTGAAACGTTTTGACAGAAAGAATATTTGTGTAAGTGTACAGAGATGAGCTGGACTTGGATTTGTAATATTTTGATTGTGTGATGATATTTTGAGACAGTTTTAAACTATATTAAATCATTGTCATAAGGAAAATATAAAAACATTTGTATTTTCTTGTTGGAAGAATCGTGTGCAGTGTTGTGTTGCTCATGATGTGTCGTGTGATGGTTGTTGTGTTGGGTGTCAAATTGACTTCAGCGAGCGTGTGTGTTTCCTATCATCCTCTCTGTGTTGCGGCGATGCTAACTGGCATGCACTAGCGATCTCGGTTCCGCCCCTTTAACTGCACAATAATGTTTAGAGGAGAGTCTTGTGTCATCACACCGTTGGTTCTGTTTTTTAGGAAGGTTGTGTCACAGTTGTTGGCAGTGGTGTGTTGATGCTTCTCGCCCACACTCACCTCCGCCCGTCAATCCCATCACACCACCTGAACACAGCGGCTCAGTGACATGCGTTGTGTTTTCAGCACCTCATCATGCCCTCCAGCAGATCTTTCACTTGTTTTCCGCTGTCAAATATGAAGACTTGACTTCAGGGATGATTTGACTGTAACGACACACTAATAATACTGTCTCAAAGCATTCTCATCATCTTCTCATTCGTGTGATATCACGTCTTCTCTCATACAAACACACATCATATGTCTTTCCTTATATGTTACACACACAGATTTTCTGCATTTAAGAAAACGTTCATTGTGTCATTTTGAATTAATTGTTTTATAAATAGTGGTGTTACTGTTTTGTTGTCATTAATATATGACTTCTGAAATAGATTTTTAAGAGCGTTTTAATGTTGATTTGTTTTTTTGATTGAATTGATAATTGAATTTTGTGTCTGTGCGTGCTGCGTGTGTGTGCTGTGTGTGTGTGTGTTCTTCCAGTGTTTCTTGATGTTTTAACACGCGTCAGTGATATTAGGAGAGCTGAGCTACAGTACAGACCAGCAGAAGCATTTCTGACCTGACCTCCGCGGACCCTCTCCACCCCCCCAACACTGTACGCTGTTATTTTTGGGGTGTTGAAGGTGGGGGTTGTGAAAGAACCGCCCACGTCTCCCCCTGACACCACAGGCTGTGGCTGTATCCGTAATGAAGAGCTCAATTTAGCCAGTGACGTGCCGTTAGCGCAGCCGCGCGCTCTGACTGGCTGAGTGCGCTGCTGACATCACGCAGCCCGGCCGTTGATTTGGCGCTGTCTCCGAGGCTTCTGGGCGAGAGCGTGAGCGTGAGGCATGGGCTCTGGCAGTCTGGTGCAGACGGTTGAAGAGCGGGGGGAGCGGGAGCTCAGCGCAGCGGCAAGCAGCCTCCGATGCTATGGAAACTACTAACCCTCTGACCAATGGACATACTGCTGACTGTCATGTGTCCGGTGAGTGTGTTTGCAGGAGAATGCATCGCATTAAATGCGTCGCAGTGTGTGTTTAGTTGGCAGCGTGCTGTCAAACTTCAGTCAAGTGCTGCTGCATCTGTGTCTGTGCGGCCGGGTGAGTGTTCAGAGGAGGTGAAGTGTTCTTCTGAAGGATGTGATTGAACATCAGGTCTGTGTGTGTGTGTTTGTTCAGGACCTTTATGTGATTCATTAATGTGTGTGAGGTTCTGACTCTCTTTATGGCCGTTTGTTGAAATAGACGTTTGCTCTGATTTTTTGCCAATCATATTCAGTTGTCTCTATGTGAACATACGTGTGCTGTAAAATGCTTATATCTCAGAATTTAAATGATCAAACTGACTGATGTGACTTCTGAGCTGTTTCCATTTTCAATAGTAAATTTCATCTAATAATGTTTGTGTAGCTCTTCAATAGTGTACCTACTTTATGTATCAGTTAAATTAAAAACACAGTTCGACTCTCATCCGTGTTTTATTTGTTCTTAATGTAGAGCTGTCAATCATCTCCGTATAATTGCCTGTTATATTAATGAAGGTCTTTGTGTGGCAGATGTTCCTGATATTAATGAGGATTCAGTGATTTATGAATGAACGCTCAGGTGCGCTGTAGATATTATACTACAGTCATTATGATTTTATTGAAGGGGAGAAAGAGAGAATATTTTAACAGCACCTTCTGAAGTTTTTCATTCATGTACACTGATCAACATCTTAAGACAGGATTTTACTTTTAATAGATCTGCTGAAATGGACAAAATAAAGCCTTAAATATTTGGTGAAATATATTTCTACTGTAAATCTTATTTTATACATTGAGCATTAAGAAAAATACTATATGTCGGAGCCGATAGCGGTAGTGGGCAGTGCTCTGACATGTGGCGCGGTTGCGCATCGGGCGACCCGAGTTCGATTCCCGTCTCGTGGTCCTTCCCCATACCAACCCCCTTCTGTCTCCTGTCCTCTCTAATCACTAAGCTGTACAATTAAAGGCAAAACGCCAAAAATGAATCTTTAAAAAAAATGATAATTACTATACAAAAAAAATTTGTGTTGCCTATGGGGGAATAGTAAACGACCTGATGTGACCTTTTATATTTTAATATAATATTTTAGGATATTTTAACGATGGGTCTTTTTGTCGTCTGTGCGTTTCAGAATCCACAGCATTCTTCCACTTATTTCAGAGATGGCACGTCAAATAAACATCTCCGCTGTCAAAATCATCATGATTTTAACATCTGTAAACATTCAAACTGTGCATTTCCTTTTTTTTTTTTCGTTCCTCTGTCGAAGAATCCGTACATTCTGCTGTGAAGATCTAATGTCGTGTATCATTTACATTTAGTCATTTGGCAGACGCTTTAATCCAAAGTGACTTACATTGCTTTATCCTATACATTTAACATAGGTATTTGCAATCCTCTGGGATCAAACCCACAATGCTCTTACCACTGAGCTACAGGAAAGCTACAGTATCATCTCTTTCTCACTTTGGCTTTCTGTGAGTGCTGAATGTGAACACGCGTGTGATGATGTTGCGTTGTGCGTATATGTGTTTGTTTGTTTCCTGCAGGATTTGCAGTCCTCAATATGAATATTTGTCACATGTGTGTCTCTGAAACCGTGTGCTCCCAGCAGTTCTTGGCACAAGTCTATTTCCGGCTCGCTGTCCCCCGTCGAGTGTCCATCTTTACTGGCGTGTGGAGTACAGGGTCAGGTTGCCGAGGACATCCGTATGGTGTCCGGAGCAGATCAGAGATGGCACACATCCTGAGCTCTCAGCTGCCAGACTCGCTTCTTTCATCTGAGCGTTACAGTCCAGAGAGTGTTTCAGCGTTTATGAAAAATATTCAAACCGCCCTCACACACACAATCGCTCGCACACACACAACCTGCTGGATGTGCTGGAGTTGGTGAATTTATTTTGAAGGATATTTGAGGGCTTGCGGTGCGTAGAGGGCATGGTTGCCGTGATTTGACAGCTAACATGATGTTGTCGTCCGTGTGTGTGCGTGTGTGTGTGTGCGTGCGTGTGTGTGCACGTGTGTGTCTGTTTGTGTGTGTGTGTGTGTGTGTGCACGTGTGTTTGCACCTGTCCCCATCAATGACAAGTCCCACACCCTGAGGCTACAGATCTCATGAATGTAAATCAGCCGTGGCCATCGGCCTATTAAATAATGCAGCAGCGGGCGCTTCGCTCACATTAGACTGATAAATGTGTTATGTCGTCAGTGTTCAGGTTTTCCTCCCGCTTCACCGTCCCCTTCATCTGTGCTGAGGACCTGCTTTCTGTGTTCTCCCTGGACTCAGTCTACTGGAGCTCAGAGTGCATCTCTGTTCAAACACTGATCTTTATCTGTCATCAAACATGCAGATCACTCAGTTTTAGTAACGCTCTGTGGTTTGGTTTGTGTATGCAGGAGGTCTTCTGCTGACACGGACATGTGCGGCTGCTTCTGGACTCACAGTGATCTCAACACATGCGACCGCTCGCTCCACAGCGTCACAGACAGGACCAAGTGTTCCTGGAGACGTCAACGCTGCCCCAACACAACATCAGGTGAATGAAAAAATGATTTTAATGATATTTTTTACTTAAATTTACAAATTATAGCAACATCATTCAACAAGTGTTAAACTTTTTTATAAAAATACTGAAATATCTGAGAGCAGATAGTAATGATGAATCATAGCTAATGTATGAGAACTACAGTATTATTATTTCACTCACTGTTGATACGTCAAAGCCATCGACATACAGAACATTACATGACTATAGAAACAAAAAGTTGACTTGACGACAAATTTCCGTTTTTGTTCTGAAAAATAATACAATTTCAGTATTATTTCTTGTTAACATCACAACTGTAGATTGTGAATCTATAGGAAGAGAAATAGAGGATCAGAAACACACGAGAGGATTACGCCCAGTTCACTCCGCACATGTCAGCAACGGCGGATTTTGTCTGGTGTCCATGTTAACAGATGAGAGCATTCATACACCTCATGTGAGCAACAGTGCAGCCGTCATATTTACTGCACTGCTCACGCTCAAATAAAGCGACACTCAAGTCTTTACACTCAAAATACACACGGACTGATAGAGGAACACTTTTACCTTCAAAGCATAAGAAGTGATGTCTAAAATGTTTGAGTAAGGGTTAATGTTTTATGCTTATTTTGCACATGTAAAACCGTCACATCAATCACTTGATACCAACTTCAGTGAATGAACCCTCCATTGGTTTGATTAGAATCCTTCACAGCTGAAGCACAGTTTGAGTAGCCCGTGGGTTTTTACGTATTTATAGACTGACTTGCAGTACATGGATCTAAAAGAGCATTGACAGGGCAGATACAACAAATCAAGGTTAGACTTTTTGATGAGCTTCTGAAATAGGTTTTGCTCGTTGGTCAAATTGTATTGTACTGCAACACTCAGAAAGCGTGTTCTCTGATGCTCCTCTTACACGCTCCTCTTACACGCTCCTCATACACGCTCCACATACACGCTATTCATACACGCTCCTCATACACTCTCCTCATACACGCTCCACATACACTCTCCTCATACACGCTCCACATACACGCTCCACATACACGCTCCACATACACGCTCCACATACACGCTCCACATACACGCTCCACATACACGCTCCACATACACGCTCCACATACACGCTCCTCATACACGCTCCTCATACACTCTCCTCATACACGCTCCTCATAAACGCTCCTCATACACGCTCCTCATACACTCTCCACATACACGCTCCACATACACGCTCCACATACACGCTCCACATACACGCTCCTCATACACGCTCCACATACACGCTCCACATACACGCTCCACATACACGCTCCTCATACACGCTCCTCATACACTCTCCTCATACACGCTCCTCATACACGCTCCACATACACGCTCCACATACACGCTCCTCATACACGCTCCTCATACACGCTCCTCATACACGCTACACATACACGCTCCTCATACACGCTCCACATACACGCTCCACATACACGCTCCACATACACGCTCCTCATACACCCTCCTCATACACTCTCCTCATACACGCTCCTCATAAACGCTCCTCATACACGCTCCTCATACACTCTCCTCATACACGCTCCTCATAAACGCTCCTCATACACGCTCCTCATACACTCTCCACATACACGCTCCACATACACGCTCCACATACACGCTCCTCATACACGCTCCTCATACACGCTCCTCATACACTCTCCTCATACACGCTCCTCATACACGCTACACATACACGCTCCTCATACACGCTCCTCATACACGCTCCACATACACGCTCCACATACACGCTCCTCATACACGCTACACATACACGCTCCTCATACACGCTACACATACACGCTCCTCATACACGCTCCTCATACACGCTCCACATACACGCTCCACATACAGGCTCCTCATACACGCTCCACATACACGCTCCACATACACGCTCCTCATACACGCTCCACATACACGCTCCTCTTACACGCTCCACATACACGCTCCTCTTACACGCTCCTCATACACGCTCCTCATACACGCTCCACATACACGCTCCACATACACGCTCCTCTTACACGCTCCTCATACACGCTCCACATACACACTACACGCTCCTCATACACGCTACACATACACGCTCCTCATACACGCTCCTCATACACGCTCCACATACACGCTCCACATACACGCTCCACATACACGCTCCACATACACGCTCCTCATACACGCTCCTCATACACGCTCCTCATACACGCTCCTCATACACTCTCCACATACACGCTCCACATACACCCTCCACATACACGCTCCTCATACACGCTCCTCATACACTCTCCTCATACACGCTCCACATACACGCTCCTCATACACGCTCCACATACACGCTCCACATACACGCTCCTCATACACGCTCCACATACAGGCTCCTCATACACGCTCCACATACACGCTCCACATACACGCTCCACATACACGCTCCTCATACACGCTCCACATACACGCTCCTCTTACACGCTCCTCATACACGCTCCTCATACACGCTCCACATACACGCTCCACATACAGGCTCCTCATACACGCTCCACATACACGCTCCACATACACGCTCCACATACACGCTCCTCATACACGCTCCACATACACGCTCCTCTTACACGCTCCTCATACACGCTCCTCATACACGCTCCACATACACGCTCCACTTACACGCTCCTCTTACACGCTCCTCATACACGCTCCACATACACACTACACGCTCCTCATACACGCTACACATACACGCTCCTCATACACGCTCCTCATACACGCTCCACATACACGCTCCACATACACGCTCCACATACACGCTCCACATACACGCTCCTCATACACGCTCCTCATACACGCTCCTCATACACGCTCCTCATACACTCTCCACATACACGCTCCACATACACCCTCCACATACACGCTCCTCATACACGCTCCTCATACACTCTCCTCACACACGCTCCTCATAAACGCTCCTCATACACGCTCCTCATACACGCTCCACATACACGCTCCACATACACGCTCCTCATACACGCTCCTCATACACTCTCCTCATACACTCTCCTCATACACGCTCCTCATACACGCTCCTCATACACTCTCCTCATACACGCTCCACATACACGCTCCACATACACGCTCCACATACACGCTCCTCATACACGCTCCTCATACACGCTCCTCATACACGCTACACATACACGCTCCTCAAACACGCTCCTCATACACGCTCCACATACACGCTCCACATACACGCTCCTCATACACGCTACACATACACGCTCCTCATACACGCTACACATACACGCTCCTCATACACGCTCCTCATACACGCTCCTCATACACGCTCCTCATACACGCTCCACATACACGCTCCACATACACGCTCCTCATACACGCTCCTCATACACGCTCCACATACACGCTCCACATACAGGCTCCTCATACACGCTCCACATACACGCTCCTCATACACTCTCCTCATACACGCTCCTCATACACGCTCCACATACAAGCTCCACATACACGCTCCTCATACACGCTCCACATACACGCTCCTCTTACACGCTCCTCATACACGCTCCTCATACACGCTCCACATACACGCTCCACATACACGCTCCTCTTACACGCTCCTCATACACGCTCCTCATACACGCTCCACATACACACTACACGCTCCTCATACACGCTACACATACACGCTCCTCATACACGCTCCTCATACACGCTCCACATACACGCTCCACATACACGCTCCTCATACACGCTCCTCATACACGCTCCTCATACACGCTCCTCATACACGCTCCTCATACACGCTCCTCATACACTCTCCTCATACACGCTACACATACACGCTCCACATACACGCTCCTCATACACACTACACGCTCCTCATACACGCTCCTCATACACGCTCCACATACACGCTCCTCATACACGCTCCTCTTACACGCTCCACATACACGCTCCACATACACGCTCCTCATACACGCTCCTCATACACGCTCCACATACACGCTCCACATACACGCTCATCTTACACGCTCCTCATACACGCTCCACATACACGCTCCACATACACGCTCCTCATACACGCTCCTCTTACACGCTCCTCATACACGCTCCACATACACGCTCCTCATACACGCTCCTCATACACGCTCCTCATACACGCTCCACATACACGCTCCTCATACACGCTCCTCATACACTCTCCTCATACACGCTCCTCATACACGCTCCTCATACACTCTCCTCATACACTCTCCTCATACACGCTCCACATACACGCTCCTCATACACGCTCCACATACACGCTCCACATACACGCTCCTCTTACACGCTCCACATACACGCTCCTCTTACACGCTCCACATACACGCTCCTCATACACTCTCCTCATACACGCTCCTCATAAACGCTCCTCATACACGCTCCTCATACACGCTCCTCATACACGCTCCTCATACACTCTCCTCATACACTCTCCTCAGACACGCTCCTCATACACGCTCCTCATACACGCTCCTCATACACTCTCCTCATACACGCTCCTCATACACGCTCCTCATACACGCTCCTCATACACGCTCCTCATACACGCTCCTCATACACGCTCCTCATACACGCTCCTCATACACGCTCCCCATACACGCTCCACATACACGCTCCACATACACGCTCCCCATACACGCTCCACATACACTTGCGGTGTGAAACCGGCGTTCAAGTGAGTTTCAAGAGGCGGAGTGTGTTGACAGGTTTGGATCTCTGGCTGTTAGAGATCTCAATGTGTGTACATGTGTTCATGAATGTGTCAGATTGGTGTAATGCTCATTAGTGTCAGACACTCGGCTCATGATGCTTGAGGTTAATTGGTTTGAGTCCATAGTCTCTCCAGTGAGCTCCACTCCGTCATCACAGACCTCATACTGGCTCTATATTATCACCTCTGATCGTCACCTCAAACTCAAACTAAACCAAACACTTGTGCTTGAATCTATGTTGAGATCTGTCTCGCCCCTGAGCTGATTGATGATTGATATGATGAGTGATTAATGATAATCTATGACTTGTGCTGTCTGGGACACTTGTGGGAAAAGTTAGTTTGATGTCATTTAACTTCATAAAGACACATAATGGTGTTCAGACAGAAAACTTATGTTGTTGTGTGCAGGTAGCTTTCCTGTAGCTCAGTGGTAAGAGCATTGCGTTAAGAATGTAAGGTTGTGGGTTCGATCCCAGGGGATTGCAAATACCTAAGTATAAATGTATAGGATAATGAAATTTAAGTCGCTTTATGTGTGTGTGTTTCAGGTTAGGTGTGATGATGTGCTGTGTCTCCTCATACAGAACTACATTCATTTATAGTGAGTGAGTGACACACGATGAGACACAGACTAGAACTGATGGAAAGATTCAGTCCAGTGATCACCTGAGTGCTGAAGTGAGCGATGACACACACTTCTCATTCTTCTTCTGTTGATTTGCTAACATCACATCACAGTTAGTTGTGTTCTTCAGAAATGAATTGTGTGGAGATCAGAGATCAGTCAAACGGCTGCAGAATCTCACGAGAACTCCACCGACCTATCTGAGGTTTATTGTGTTATGAGAAGAAGCGAACATGAACAAACTCTCCAGATTCTGCGGCATTCAACACGTCAGCGGCCGTTTGTCTGACAGTCCGAGCTCATCCACAAACTCTCTGTGTACCGTGTGTGTGAGGTGGGGAGAGAAACACTGTGAGGGTCTTTACGACCATCTGCCTCTTATCTCTGGGCACTCTGACAGCTCGCCTTTCTTCCAGCATCAGTCTGTAGAGAGAACAGAAGTTCATCAGTCCGTGACATCTGAATCAGCATCAGCATCAAGTAAAACCACTGACTCTTCTTCTCAAACTCCTTCTGTTCTCTTGTGTTTTTACTGTGTTCCTCTCCTCAGAAACTCCTGCACATGTGAGATGTTGACACCTGCCGTCTCAGTCATGTTTCAGTCAGGACAGAAATGATGTTTAATATAAGACAGATGAAAGTGAACATGAGCTGTGAGCGTTGTGAGGGTTCATGAGATCTGTCCTGATGGGGTTCTTCCTGTCAGGTGTTTTTATGTAGAAACATAAACATCAGTTAGATGATAAACACACACAGACTGAATCAGATGTGATTTCTCTAGATTAACTCTTCACTGTTAACTCAACAGATTTAGATGCTTCATAATCTGCACGGATCATAAAGCACCATTCTGTGTGCAGTTACACATCATCTTTATATTTAGACATGATTCAGTTTTGTTCATGATGTCGAGCGCTTGTGATTAGAGATTCAGAGGGTATTAATAACTGCTCTTCCACCAGCAGAGATGTCTGTAACCGTCTCATGACTTTCAGCTCTGATGATGAAGATGATGATGATGTCCTCACACAGGTGGACAGACGGGTGTTCGAGGGCAGTTTGGAGAGAGAGGTCAGATCTTCATCTTGTGATGACATCCAGCAGCATCAGCGGTCCAGTGGTGATCTCTCACAGACACATGAGCACACAATCACATCCACATCATAAGGGTTAGTTTGAGCTTTGTGAGGATTTAAGAATGTGTTGAAGAAGTACTGCTGCATGAACATTGAAGACATTGATTAGAAATGAATTCTCACGTCATGTTAAGCTAATACAATTATTCTCTTCTTTCATTGCTTCGGTCCCAGAGGTAATTAGAGATGAAATTGAATTGTGCATCTTTTTGAGATGTAGCTGACCTCACTTTCCATAGCATCATATAATAGATCATTTTAATATCCGTCAATCAAATTTCCCCTCAGTCTGTTACAGAATCCCTGGTGACTTCAGACATCCTCTTCTGCTGGTTTGGTGTAGATTGAGTCTCATGTGGTTTCTTCATCCGTTCTGTCTGTCTGAAACACCGTCTCTGGCTCATCTGACCAGTATCAGTCCTGTGAGCTCACGGCTAACGCTAACACACACACACAGGTTAATATCTGCTGTCCCTCCTCTCACATCTGACTGATGTCATCATAATTTAAATTAAAACTGTCTATGACAGGGAGGAACTCTGCTCATTCGCTCACATGACACATCATATCAGTTCCTCATGACATCATGTTCAGCTTCTGCACATTCAGCAGTGAAATGGTTTTGAAGGAAATGTGATCTTAAGACCAATCGTTGTAAGAAAAGAAGAGTCTCTTCAGTGCTCTGGTGGGTTTCTCAGTGTGTGTTGTGTTCCAGATTCTTTGGGGTGTGTGATGATGCCGATGATGATGATGATGATGATGATGATGACACTGGTGTGTATCAGAGCGGCTGAATGAGGGGCCGAGTCACTGTCTGAGACGCCCTACAATTCTCACAGTGAACCGGTCTCTTTTCCAGCCCCTCATTCCTCCTCGAACCATCAACGGTCACCAAAACTTCACTGTCTGTACTGTTTCAATCAAATGTGAGTTGACTGATGTGACGGCAATAAAATCATTTGATATGACTGCAGTGTAGATCTCAGTTGGGTTATTACTCTACTCTTTATTCTTCAATGACAAGAGTGAGGCTGTGGATGGAGGTGAAAACTAAAGATGATTCTGACTTTGTGTCTTTTATTATCGTGACTGTGTGACGTGAGATCAATTAGTTTTGTGTAAACACTGAGTGAGACGCATCACATCACATCACACATGCTCCTTAGTCGACACATGAAACTCCTTCAGTGTTTAATATCACATTCTCATCAGGTGAGAGAATAGAGCTAAAAATAGCTCTCCTCGCCAGGGGCCGCCCGCTTCATTGACCCACTTTAGTTCTCATCTGAATTCAATTGATTGTCGTCCCTTTGGCCAGAATCCAGTAGAAATTGAAAATGGTCCATCGGCAGCCGCCGGCAGGACTGATGACCTTCACACCCACGTCACTGATCCATTCTCATAACACACCTGCACACTTACACTTGTGTTCTGCTGATGAGAATGACCTCACGTCATCAGGGATTTATTATAAATAATGCTGGACTAGATTAAAAGAGGAATTTGACGGATGTTCTTTTTATTTCAATAGATATGATGATATTAGTATGTGATTTGTTTTGGTCTCAATAATTGTGTCATGGATCTCTGACCAGCACTCATGAACACTCAACCTATACAACACTTTTGTCTCGACTCAGGTGTCATGCGGTTGTGTGTGTGTGTTCAGACGCTGCTGAACATGTGTGTGACATATAAGATGAAAATGAAAACGAAGTGTTTGTCTGTTAGCTTTCAGTGAAAGAATTCATTGGTAATGAGAGAGAGAGAGAGAGAGAGAGAGAGTTTTTCTGTATTATTGTTCATGTTTTTCTTGTGTTTTCTGCAGGTTATGAAAAGAACATCAGATTCCTCAGGATGTGTCTCATCAGGTGAATGTGATGATGAATCACATGTGGAATATAACCCATAATCATCATCAGTCTTGAGGTACAGACAGACATTACTCTCACTCTCTCTTTAATTGGGTTTTCAGTGTGAGTTTAATCATTCATCTGCACAATAAATGTCGAGTGATTCCTGCACCAATGTGTTTGATTCTTGTTTTGTGTTGATATTAAGATGCTCATGTGACATACAACAGCTAAAGACATTCACACGTGCTGCTCTTTCATCTTCTTGTGTAAAGAAACAGATATCATGAAGTATGTCCATTTATCTGAAGAATACCAGCTCTGTATTTTTATAAAAAACACAATTTGAGTGAAACAAAGACAATCTTCAATATATTTAAAAGAATGAAAAGCTTCTTGTATATGAGAAAGAGATATAAAGGCAAAAAGACACGATGAGGTCAGTTTGAGATGTTTGCTGTTGTCTCGAGGGATTCTGATGTTTGTAGGTCACGTCAAAGATGATTTATACAGGCCAGAAATACAGCTGCTCTTAACACAACACTGCTGTTCCCATGAGGCCGTGTTTAACTCCAGCATATCCTTCATATGAAGCACAGATGGGAACGATGGCTCTATTTAATCACTACACAAACTGAATGAAGCTGAAGAAGTCACATCATCACTGAATCACTCATCCAGCGGGCTGATGTGTGTGTATAGATGCAGAATATGAAAGATTTAGACAAATTCATTCTCAAGACACAATAAAACAATGAGTCTCATTCTGAAGAGTGAGTGCGCCACAGATTTTTTAAATAAATCACGGTTCATCAAAAACACTCACACTAACATTTATTCTATCCATCCATTTTCTTCCGCTTATCCTGGGCCGGGTTGCATTCTAAATGTACAAAAACAACTTAAAATCCACGGCAGTTGAGTGACATTATGGGTAAAACATACTTCAGTATTTGTGTGTTGTGTGTAATGATGAGAGGATGTTAGAGATCTCAGATGCTGGTGTGACCGCTGTGAGTTTCTGTTGCACAGGTATCTGTTTCTATTGTTAACTGTTGACCTTCAGCTCTCTCAGAGGTCCTGTAAGTCATTCACGACTCATCTCATTACAGGACAGAGAAGAGATGTGTGCTTTGGTCTTAAGAGCTAATGCAAAATGGTGACACTTTTGTACTGATGGACAAAAAGAATAAAAATCCTGAAGTAATAAGTAGAGATGACATAAGTTTAATGAAGATCTCCTTCTGTACACCTGACAGAGAACCACCATCAGTCCATCAGCGCTGTGAAGAACATGACGGCCTCAGTAATGCTCATCTCAATCTGGACGATTGACTGACTGTTGATATTAAAATCCTGCTGGAGATTCATAGTTTGGTGTTTTTGTGATTTTCAAACAGTTGTGTTTGTATTCATCCCTGTGACCCAACGGTCCTCATCGAGACGCAGATGTGCGTTCTGACAGACCAACAGAAAGAAGTGAGTATAAACACACAACCGTTGCTGACAAACACATTTCATTTTTAATTGAAATAAACCCCATATCTCCTGTCACCACACATCATCTGTGATATTTCCCTCTTAATATCCTTCACTTACGGACAAAAAGAAAGGAGAATAACAGTTAACAACTGAATTTATATTCTTAGAAGAAGAAAAAAAGCGCAATATGTGAGTAACTCTCGTATTCATAACAGTGTGTCAACCAATTAATGTATGTTTACACAAACACAGACTTTATCCAGTAGTTCTCCATCAATCCGTTGAATAGAGTTTATTTCTCCAGATGAAGGAAACAGTTAGTTGTCATCTTTATGAAGCTCGCTCACATCTCAGCTGATAGATGATGTCATTCATCTCAATTCTGCTTTTATTGGCTCGTTTGTCTGCTACATTAACCTCCCGTTCACCTCATGTGTCCAAAACGACCGGCAGTTCATCTGGATTTTTCTCTGAATGTTCTGTCAGCGGCAGGAGTTTATAACGGATGCTTTTATCTTCAGGACTCAACACCTCTCTCTTTCTCTTTGTCTCTCTCTCTTTCTCTTTGTCTCTCTCTCTTTCTCTCTTTCTCTCTCTCTCTCTGTCACTCTCTCTTTCTCTTTTTCTCTCTCTGTTTTTGTCTCTCTCTCTCTCTCTCTCACACTCACTCACTCTCTCTTTCTCTTTTTCTCTCTCTGTTTTTGTGTGTCTCTCTCTCTCTGTCTCTCGCACAACAGCTTGTGTTTATTCAGAAGGAATTGATTTAATGAAAACCTGCAGCCGTCATTCAGTCCAGAGCTGATATATGATCATGATTCTTTCATGTAGTCAGCAGTGACTGTCAGCAGAATATCTGTTAAAAAATAAAACAGATGAGGCTGTCAGTCAAATAAAAAACATATTTTTTATAAATAAATCACTCTCAAAATGTAGGCAGTGTGGAGAGCAGAAAGAGAGTATGTGTGTGTAATCATTGTGACTAAATTATAGTATTCAAATATTAATAATCAAAATGATTACATTTTTCAGGAAAACTTATTCGGACAAGTAGTGATGCTATGGGACCACATAAATACCTTTTTATCAATTATTTTCTTAAATAAATAAAATAGAACAGGAATGCTTCAGTACCATACTGTAAATGTTATGCTATCAGCTTTTGTTAGTCACACAGAATGTAATGTGCTTTATCAATCTGTTAACTTAAACTCTACTCAGAGATGCAAATCAAAAATCTTCAAATGATACCACGTGATAATAAGAAATAAAACAATATGATATAAAAGGGTTTTGTTCTTCAGAGCAGTTTCTCCATTTATTAACGTTTGCTGCCACCTGCTGCAGTTCATCCATATGGCACATGATCAAGTAGCATGCAAACTTTATTTATAGTCATTTAGCAGACGCTTTTATCCAAAGCGACTAACAAGTTGGGTAAACAATGGACGCAATTGGGTCAAATATAAGGACAACAAAAAGCATAAGAGCAATAAAAACATGTCTCCCAAAGCCTACTACAGTGTACAGGGCCATGATAAGTTTTTCTAAGCTTAAATAAGGATGCGTTTTTTTGATAATGTAGAAAAGAAATCAGAAATGATCGGTCAGGTGCTGATAGAAAGAGATGTGTTTTCAGATGTTTCTTAAAGATGGACACAGAATCTGATGATCTTGTAGCAGCGGTCACTTCATTACACAAATGTGGAACCGATCCAGAGAAGGTTTGTGAGAGAGATTTTTTTGCTTTTTTTGATGACACCACAAGACGGCGTTCATTTGCAGAGCGTAAGGATCTGAGGGTACATAAGTCTGCAGAAGTGAATGAAGAGAAGGGGGTGCAGAACCACTGGTGGTCTTATAGGCCAGGAGCAGAGTCTTGAATTTGATGCGAGCGACTATAGGGAGCCAGTGTAGCTTAATGAGTAGAGGAGTGACGTGTTATTAAAATCACTTTAAAACCACCAAAGTTCTGCACAGAATAATTCAAAAAAGTATACAAACATGAGATATAAACACATCAGATACACTAAAACAATTAGAATGTCAACATAAGGTTTCAGAAGTCAAGTCAATACAACAGGCCTATACCAGATTTAACCAGTCACAAAATAGATTTAACAATAATTAAAACTGAATTATAATGTTTGGTAAAAACTCAAGAGTCAACACTGAATTAGGTTTATTTTGTTATAATTGTTCAGTGTGTTCAATGTTATAAGACAGTTGTTGTTTTACTCTTGTGCAGTCATTACTCTGGTACATTAGTGTCTAATCCTTTATGAACCGTTTCCTGTGGAACATCACTGACGCGCGCGAGCGTTACACACGTGCACTTTATTAATTACACACATGCACTTTATTAATTACACACGTGCACTTTATTATTTATTGTATGATGTTGATCAGTCCGGAAGAATCTTGAGTGGATCTTAACGTCGAAAGCTGAACTGCCGTCGTGCAGAGTGACGGTGTTGACGTGTTGCTATGGTGACAGACAGTAGAGTTCCGGTGAGTGATCGATCTGATCGTCATGGATGATTATGAACTGATCGGACAGATCGGACGCGGCGCGTTTGGTCGCGCGCTGCTGGTCAGACCTAAAGACTCAGATCCCGCGATGCCGCGTTACGTCATCAAAGAGATCAACATGAGACAGGTGTGAGACTTTCTCAGTCAAACTACACAATTACACAAACTCAAATGATTGGATGTTTTTCACAGCAGACTGAGATCCGTTGTTTGTGTGTGTGTGTGTGTGTGTGTGTGTTTGTTTGTGTGTGTGTGTTCGTGTGTGTGTGTGTGTGTGTGTGTGTGTGTGTCAGATGTCAGTGCGGGACAGGGACGCATCCAGGAAGGAAGTCTCTCTTCTGTCTAAAATGAAGCATCCAAACATTGTTGCGTTTTATAAATCATTTTATGGTCAGTACTTTACATCTCGTATGTTTACAGTACATCACAAATACACACACTGTAGATGTCCTGTAACACACAATGTGTGTGTGTGTGTGTGTGTGTGTGTGTGTGTGTGTGTGTGTAGACAGGAATAATCTCTATATACTGATGGAATACTGTGATGCTGGAGATCTCATGAACAGAATTCAATCGCAGAGAGGCCGAGTGTTCACAGAGCAGCAGGTGCCACACACACACACACACAGTTGTGTTTCTGCATTGAGACATATTCTTGTGTAGTTGTACCGACACATTCTTTTATTTATTTTAGCAGGATAAAGACTCACTGAGACTCAAAATGTATTTTACTCGAGTGTCCTGGTCCTAACACTAACATGTGTGTCATTGTGTGTTCGGCAGATAATTCACTGGTTTGTACAGATCTGTCTGGGTCTGAAACACATTCACGACAGGAAAGTCCTTCACAGAGACATTAAATCACAGGTACACACACAAACACACACACACACAAGTTACTTTAGAAATTCAGATCCTACAATCTCTCAAGAGCTTTGGGTGGATTACCAGACTGAAGTGCTGAATGATTGTGAAGTTTGTAAACTGGATTCTGCAGAAGAAATGTGTGATCTTTTTCAAGCAGAATGTTGATTGTGTAAAGTTGTAAAAGTTGTAATAATTGTGTTGTGTGTTGTAGAACATCTTTCTGACTGACGGAGGACAGAAAGTCAAACTGGGAGATTTTGGCATAGCCAGAACATTGAACAGGTGTGTTTGTTTGTGTGTTAGGGTTAGTGTGTGTGTGTGTGTGTATGTGTTGTTTGTTATTTTTGCTCTTTTCTTTCTCTGCCTGTATCTGACAGCACAATGGAGTTGGCGAGAACTTGTGTTGGGACGCCATATTACCTGTCTCCAGAGATCTGTGAAAACCGCCCCTATAACAACAAAACGTGCGTCTCCAGCCCTCATTGTGTGCGCGTGTGTGTGTGTACGTGTGTGTTTATTTTAACTCTCTATGGAAAACATAACAGAAAAAACAATCATACGCTGACAATCTCGTCCATGGCCACAAGATGGAAAAATGAGGATCTGGCTAATCCTGCAAAAGCAAAAATCAGAAGCTGCGTCCCAGCTGCAAACTATCAGTCCTAAATAGTATTGAAAATAGAATGAGTTCCTAATCATAGTGTGCTGAAATGAGTATCTCAAAGTCCCCGGATGGTCTACTGTTTCCAGTGAAAATTGGAAGTGTGTCCCTAATTTAATAAATGTAAGTATACAGTAAACATTACATACGAAATAATGAATAACAATTCCTTTTTTTCCATGAAATATCGCAACGTTTATTTTAAATAAATCATCAATGTGGGTCTTTTTTTTTAAACTCATGTGGCCTCATAATCATAAAAACTGAGCATCCACTTCCGTCCTGTAGTGACTATCTATCTTTAATGACGTATGTTAAACGGCTTGGGCGGAGCATCTGTTAACTCCTCCCCTTCAGTCTGATCACAGCTCCTTTTCAAAAACCATCTGTTTCATACATCCAATCAAATCGCAGAGAAAGATGAAAGCCACGATTTAACTCAGAAATGCGTCAAAATACGAAAGTAAGTGATCCTAATAGTCCTTGTGAACCAGAAGTCGCAATCGTGTTTAAAGTTTATGTTAGTATGTCTCAGTGCGTGCATAGTTTTGCAGTACATACTTTAAGAGCTTACTAGTATAAGTAGGCAAATTTTGGCACAGCGAAAGGAACACTAACAGCTCCACAAACAGACATTCAAATAACTGCGGCCCATGTTTACCACAAAAATATATTCACAAATGATGAACAGTGAAAAACAAAACACGGCAAGAACATGACAGTTGGCTAACACTTTACAATAATAATGTGTCATTTGTGAACATTGAATACTTGATTCAGATTGGTCAGGTGTGACATTGTGAGGTGTGTATCATCTGGGGGTCATGAGGTCACATCTGGCTGTATGTACAGGATTTTGAGGTGTTTGTTTGTGCTGACATCAGGTGTTTGTGTCGTCTGTAGGGACATCTGGTCTCTGGGGTGTGTACTGTATGAACTCTGTACACTCAAACATCCAGTGAGTACACACACACACGCATACACATGCACATAGACACGCAGACACACATACACAAACGCATACACACAAACGCAAACACTCAGACACATACACACGTGCACACACACAAACGCACAAACACACATCCGCATACAAACGCACGGATATACACTCACGCAGACACAAGCACACGCGCACATACTAACATATGCACACACACGCGTTGTTTATGTTTGTATGTGTGTGTGTGTGTGTTTGTTTCAGTTTGAAGGCAGTAATTTAAGTCAGTTGGTGTTGAGGATCTGTAGGGGGCGCTACACTCCGGTGTCTGAACACTACAGCACTGATCTGAGACTTCTGTTAAAACAGCTGTTTAAAGTTTCTCCTCGTGATCGACCTTCAGTCAACTCCATCCTCAAACTCCCGCTGCTGCACGTGCACATCAGCACACACCTGCAGCCACAGGTACACCACCGCTATGATGTCATCACCACATACAGGTCAGGACAGAAAGTAGTCAATGATGTCACACAGACTACACACACTGACCCGTGCGTGTGTAAAAAAATATCAGTTCTATATATCCTTCTCGATTGTTTTCAGTCTTTTGGTGGTATTTAATAAAAGAAGATTTCAATCAGAAAAGCTTTGTGTCAGTCATCATAATACAGTGGTATGCAAAAGTTTACACACCCTTTGGAGAATCTGGAAAAAGGATTTTTGAAAATTAAGGTTTATTTTTAATTTAGTCCTGCCCTGAGCAACTGATTTCACTAAAGAAATGTTAACATAAGGTTCACTAAAGAATAATAACAGAATTTCCAAAAACATCCCAGTGCAAAAGTTTAGATGCCCCTGATTCTTAATACTGTATGATGTCACCTAAACAATAGGTGACAGTTTTTATGTTTAGTCACAGTTGTTTAAGGGTTTCTTGTGTGTCATGAGTCATTAGACTGTCCACTGATCATCAAAACAATCTCCCAGGTCCTTCACAATCTTTGCTTTTTCAGCATTTCTGTATATTTGACTCGAGTGGGTGCAAAACCTCTGAAAATGGTTTTGATGAAATTGTTTTTCATTTACTAATGTCCTTCATAAGATTTAAAAATACTTCAATGTTTTTCAGGAAATTAAATATATATTTTTCTTTACATCAAAACCATTTTCAGAGGTTTACACCCACCTGACATAAATGAATGGTGTTGACTTCATGGGCACTTCAAAAGTAGCAGTATAACATATACTGGTAAGCCCGAGCCACGAGGAAAAAGTCTCATGATTCAGATCCAGAACATGATGCATGATGGGATACACTTAGCCTTAATACCTCACCGAAGATGTCTTCAAGCTAGTGTGGGTTTAGTGTGTGTTAAGGTTTAGTGAGTGTTAAGCGTACGGCCCTTTGACATCTTTAATACATTGGACACACTTGCACTCTTCCTTCCTGTCGGGTCCACGCGCTCTCAAGTGTCCAAGACCGCAAGTGGGGTATTTGGACGCAGCCAAAGTTCTCACAACCTTTATAATCACATACACTTTAACAACACAATCAAACACACACTTACTCACACACACACACACACACACACACAGGATTTAAGGTGGATGTAATGAAGATGTCACAGAATATTTTTCTTGTTTCAGGTGTTGGAGGAGGAGTTCAGTCACACTGTTATACACAATCACACACCAGCTGCTCCACATAAAGCCACACATTACAAAGGTGTGTGTGCGCGTGTGAGTGCGCGTGTATGTGTGTGTGTTGAAATGTTTCTGAGGTTAGATTTTGTCTTTCAGATCTGGGTGTTTGTAAAGCTGCAGGGAATTGTGTGGTGAAGCCACCGGTCAATAAATCCAATCAGAGACGCCCAACATCACAACATTACAGCTCCCACAATCATGTGTGTCATGTTTATCACATCTTTGATATTAAAATTGCTGTATAATATACTGTATCTCCTGTACAGATGATTCTTTATAACCTCATGAATAAATCATTTATTTGTCTTTTTCAGAGAATAAACCCTGAATGTCCCGCTGTGGTTGAAAAGCCACGTGTTCATGAAGGTCCGCTCGAACACTTCGAGCATCATCACGCTCACCTGAACCTCCTACAGGCTCAACATCACATCCATCATCAGGATGCTGCTGGTCGCCATAGCAACAGAGTCGGCGCTCTACAGCCCTATCAGCTGTGAGGAATCCAAAGCATCACTATCACATCTCGTGCATGAGTAAATCACGTGACACTACTGCTGATGGGAATAATGAAATGTTGCTTTGTGTTGTGTTGTGTTTTGTGTTAAGTGTTGCAGTGGCGAGAGATGAATTCCTGCAGAGGAGACGAGAAGCTCATCAGTATAAAGTCAGAGCTCAGAAACAGCTGGTGAGAGACAAAAAACATTATATCATTTCATTATATCACTGTACACATAAAAACATGAATATAATAACCACACAGATCTCATTCATTGTGTTTACAACATAAAAACTAATGATTGTGTGTTTACTGACATTGAATTTGTCAGGGTGATCTTATTTCAAACAGACCCCATCTCAACTAACCTTCTGATTCATTTCACTTGAATATCTACATTACCGTATCATCATTTGAATATTTAGAAGATAACGGAATCATTTAAAAATAACAATTAAATATTCATTACCTAGTGTCTTTTCTCAAGTTTATAAATCTCAAGTTCATTTTTCAGCTCAGATGAAGTGTTTGTTAAATGTTAGATACGTCACTAGAGTTTGGTGAATAAGCATTACGTGATTGTCTGTCATTGAATCAGTTTGGGTGATGTGTTCAGGGTCTCCGGCCGTCCACAGCAGACACTGAGAGGAACACAGACCAACATCACGAGAAGAAATCACCTCAGAAGAGTAAAGGACAGGGTGAAGAAGTGAGTAATGTCATACTGATGAGCTCATGAGGACGATGAGGATGAGGATGATGAAGATGTGTGTGTGTTTGTCACAGGAGTATCTGAGACAGTTACAGCGAATCAGAGAGCAGTATCATGATGAGGTCAGAGAGCTGCGCATCAGAGCGGACACTGAGGTATGAAACTCTCATTCAATCATATCGTCAACTTCTCTCTGTCCACCTGATGAAGAACACGTGTGTGTTATGACTGGATGATGTCTGAAGAACACGAGAATCAAGAATTAATCCTGCTGTGTTTCAAAACAAGATGATGGTGATGATTATGATGGTGATGATGATGGTGATGATGATGATGGTGATGGTGATGATGATGTTGATGATGCTGAGGTTGATGGTGATGATGATGGTGATGGTGATGATGCTGAGGTTGATGGTGATGATGCTGAGGTTGATGGTGATGAGGCTGATGATGATGGTGATGATGATGATGATGGTGTTGATGGTGATGATGATGATGATGATGGTGATGAGGCTGATGATGGTGATGATGATGATGATGATGATGATGGTGTTGATGGTGAGGTTGATGGTGATGATGATGATGATGATGGTGTTGATGGTGATGTTGATGGTGATGATGATGGTGATGATGATGATGATGATGATGCTGAGGTTGATGGTGATGATGCTGAGGTTGATGGTGATGATGCTGAGGTTGATGGTGATGATGCTGAGGTTGATGATGATGATGATGATGATGATGGTGATGATGATGGTGATGATGATGATGATGATGATGATGATGATGGTGTTGATGGTGATGTTGATGGTGATGAGGCTGAAGATGATGGTGATGATGATGATGATGGTGATGATGTTGGTGTTGATGATGTTGATGATTATGGTGATGATGGTGATGTTGGTGTTGATGATGATGATGATGGTGATGATGATGGTGATGATGTTGATGATTATGGTGATTATGGTGATGATGGTGATGTTGGTGTTGATGGTGATGATGTTGGTGATGATGATGATGGTGATGATGATGGTGATGATGTTGTTGATGTTGGTGTTGAAGATGATGATGATGGTGATCGTGAGATCTCAGTGAGCCGTGTGAATGTCTCATGTCAATGGTCTGTTTGAACTGATGGATGTTTTCAGGAGGAGAGCAGGACAGCAGCTCAACAGAAGCTTCACAGAAACAAACAACAGGTATAAACACATAAACTCAACACAAACAAACACATTTGTGTGTACCTTGTTTTTATATCCCGATGGGGACCTAAATCTGAATACACACCAACTCATGGCAGTGGTGTAAAGTAAATGTAATGAGTTAAGTATCTTTTTGGCTACTTTGTAGTGAGTACCAGCAACTTTTACTCTCTACTTTACTCTAATGACTTATGCACATTACATTTTGATGGCCCCTAACTTTTTTTGCAGCTGTTTATTTCTGCTACAGAAGAAGCAATATTGCCGTTTACAGGGCTTTGAAGGAACTAGATCTTGTGAATTTTGCCTAATTTACTGAAACTTGTCAGCATGGGTTCTGTATGTGACTGCTGATGCATTTTTAGTTGATGCTTGTATGTGTGTGCGTGTGTGTGTGTGTGCATGTTTCTGTGTGTGTGTCTGCGTGTGTGCGTGTGTGTGTGTGTATGTGTGAATGTTTCTGTGTGTGTGTCTGGGTGTGTGTGTGTGTGTGTGTGTGTATGAGTGCATGTTTCTGTGCGTGCGTGCATACGTATATGTGTTTGTGTGTCAGTACAGATCTTCAGATGATGTTTGAATGTTTTCTCTGTCGTGTGTTTCAGAAAGGAGTCATGTTTGAAGTCAAACTAACCGATGGAGAGACACAACAGGAGACACAGGTGACACCTGAACGAGATGTGAATGCTGATGAGGTTAGAGTGATGTTGAGTTACTGTGATATAAACAAGAAAAGCTAATATTAATATTAACTGTAAATGTAGAAATGTGTTTTAAAACACTGATCAATACACACGTGTATCCACACCCTCTGTACACATTACATTGTGTGTGTGTGTGTGTGTGTGACAGGAGGACCCACAGAATAAAACATTTACAAACCAAGAGAATGTTTACACTGAAGATTCAGACGGGTCAAAGGTCGAGTCAGATCTACAGGAGAGAGAGACACTGATGAAGAGAGCTGAGTGGTGTCGAGATGCTCCTGAGACGTTATTGGGTGCTCTTGAGCGAATGGAGGTGATGTCACAGAGCTCCAGTGTGTGTGAAACTCAGACAGGTGACACACACACACACACACACACACACACTTAACATCTTTATTTCAAGAGTCTTAAGAGCTCAAAATAAACAGATCACTGGATGTGTTGTGTTCAGAAGATGAGGAGAGAAAACACTGGAGGAGTGATCCTCCTGAAACACTGCTTCACGCTCTCGCCAACACACAACTCATCTGCTCCAGCACAGAGGGTAACACACACATATACACACACAACTCATCTGCTCCAGCACAGAGGGTAACACACACATATACACACACAACTCATCTGCTCCAGCACAGAGGGTAACACACACATATACACACACAACTCATCTGCTCCAGCACAGAGGGTAACACACACATATACACACACAACTCATCTGCTCCAGCACAGAGGGTAACACACACATATACACACACAACTCATCTGCTCCAGCACAAAGGGTAACACACACATATACACACACAACTCATCTGCTCCAGCACAGAGGGTAACACACACATATACACACACAACTCATCTGCTCCAGCACAGAGGGTAACACACACATATACACACACAACTCATCTGCTCCAGCACAGAGGGTAACACACACATATACACACACAACTCATCTGCTCCAGCACAGAGGGTAACACACACATATACACACACAACTCATCTGCTCCAGCACAAAGGGTAACACACATACACACACACATACACACACACAACTCATCTGCTCCAGCACAGAGGGTAACACACACATATACACACACAACTCATCTGCTCCAGCACAGCGTGTAACACACACACACACACACACACACAACTCATCTGCTCCAGCACAGAGGGTAACACACACATAAACAAACACAACTCATCTGCTCCAGCACAGAGGGTAACACACAGACACACACACATACACACACACAACTCATCTGCTCCAGCACAGAGGGTAACACACAGACACACACACATACACACAACTCATCTGCTCCAGCACAGAGGGTAACACACATACACACACACACACATACACACACACAACTCATCTGCTCCAGCACAGAGGGTAACACACAGACACACACACACACACACAATTCATCTGCTCCAGCACAGCGTGTAACACACACACATACACACACACAACTCATCTGCTCCAGCACAGAGGGTAACACACAGACACACACACACACATACACACACACAACTCATCTGCTCCAGCACAGAGGGTAACACACAGACACACACACACACACACAATTCATCTGCTCCAGCACAGCGTGTAACACACACACATACACACACACAACTCATCTGCTCCAGCACAGAGGGTAACACACAGACACACACACACACATACACACACACAACTCATCTGCTCCAGCACAGAGGGTAACACACAGACACACTCACATACACACACACAACTCATCTGCTCCAGCACAGAGGGTAACAAACACACACACATATACACACACAACTCATCTGCTCCAGCACAGAGGGTAACAAACACACACACATATACACACACAACTCATCTGCTCCAGCACAGAGGGTAACACACAGACACACACACATACACACACACAACTCATCTGCTCCAGCACAGAGGGTAACACACAGACACACACACATACACACACACACAACTCATCTGCTCCAGCACAGAGGGTAACACACACACACACACACACAACTCATCTGCTCCAGCACAGAGGGTAACAGACACACACACACACACACACAACTCATCTGCTCCAGCACAGAGGGTAACAGACACACACACACATACACACACACAACTCATCTGCTCCAGCACAGAGGGTAACAAACACACACATATACACACACAACTCATCTGCTCCAGCACAGAGGGTAACACACACACACATACACACACACACAACTCATCTGCTCCAGCACAGAGGGTAACACACACATATACAAACACAACTCATCTGCTCCAGCACAGAGGGTAACACACAAACACACATACACACACACAACTCATCTGCTCCAGCACAGAGGGTAACACACAGACACACACACACACACACACACAACTCATCTGCTCCAGCACAGAGGGTAACAGACACACACACACATACACACACACAACTCATCTGCTCCAGCACAGAGGGTAACAAACACACACATATACACACACAACTCATCTGCTCCAGCACAGAGGGTAACACACACACACATACACACACACACAACTCATCTGCTCCAGCACAGAGGGTAACACACACATAAACAAACACAACTCATCTGCTCCAGCACAGAGGGTAACACACAAACACACATACACACACACACAACTCATCTGCTCCAGCACAGAGGGTAACACACACATATACAAACACAACTCATCTGCTCCAGCACAGAGGGTAACACACACATATACACACATACACACACACAACTCATCTGCTCCAGCACAGAGGGTAACACAGACACACACACACATACACACACACAACTCATCTGCTCCAGCACAGAGGGTAACACACAGACACACACACATACACACACACAACTCATCTGCTCCAGCACAGAGGGTAACACACAGACACACACACATACACACAACTCATCTGCTCCAGCACAGAGGGTAACACACATACACACACACACATACACACACACAACTCGTCTGCTCCAGCACAGAGGGTAACAAACACATATACACACACAACTCATCTGCTCCAGCACAGAGGGTAACACACACACACACACACACACAACTCATCTGCTCCAGCACAGAGGGTAACAAACACACACACACATACACACACACAACTCATCTGCTCCAGCACAGAGGGTAACACACAGACACACACACACACATACACACACACAACTCATCTGCTCCAGCACAGAGGGTAACACAGACACACACACACATACACACACACAACTCATCTGCTCCAGCACAGAGGGTAACAAACACACACATATACACACACAACTCATCTGCTCCAGCACAGAGGGTAACACACACACACACACACATACACACACACAACTCATCTGCTCCAGCACAGAGGGTAACACACAGACACACACACATACACACACACAACTCATCTGCTCCAGCACAGAGGGTAACACACACATATACACACACAACTCATCTGCTCCAGCACAGAGGGTAACACACAGACACACACACATACACACACACACAACTCATCTGCTCCAGCACAGAGGGTAACACACAGACACACACACATACACACACACACAACTCATCTGCTCCAGAACAGAGGGTAACACACAGACACACACACATACACACACACAACTCATCTGCTTCAGCACAGAGGGTAACACACAGACACACACACATACACACACACAACTCATCTGCTCCAGCACAGCGTGTAACACACACACACACACACACACATACACACACACAACTCATCTGCTCCAGCACAGAGGGTAACACACATACACACACACACATACACACACACAACTCATCTGCTCCAGCACAGAGGGTAACACACAGACACACACACACACAATTCATCTGCTCCAGCACAGAGGGTAACACACACATATACACACACAACTCATCTGCTCCAGCACAGAGGGTAACACACAGACACACACACACACACACACATACAACTCATCTGCTCCAGCACAGAGGGTAACACACACATATACACACACAACTCATCTGCTCCAGCACAGAGGGTAACACACACACACACACACATACACACACACAACTCATCTGCTCCAGCACAGAGGGTAACACACAGACACACACACATACACACACACAACTCATCTGCTCCAGCACAGAGGGTAACACACAGACACACACACATACACACACACAACTCATCTGCTCCAGCACAGAGGGTAACACACAGACACACACACATACACACACACAACTCATCTGCTCCAGCACAGAGGGTAACACACAGACACACACACATACACACAACTCATCTGCTCCAGCACAGAGGGTAACACACATACACACACACACATACACACACACAACTCATCTGCTCCAGCACAGAGGGTAACACACAGACACACACACACACACACAATTCATCTGCTCCAGCACAGAGGGTAACACACAGACACACACACACACACACACAACTCATCTGCTCCAGCACAGAGGGTAACACACACACACACACACATACACACACACAACTCATCTGCTCCAGCACAGAGGGTAACACACAGACACACTCACATACACACACACAACTCATCTGCTCCAGCACAGAGGGTAACACACAGACACACACACATACACACACACAACTCATCTGCTCCAGCACAGAGGGTAACACACAGACACACACACACACACACAACTCATCTGCTCCAGCACAGAGGGTAACACACAGACACACACACATACACACACACAACTCATCTGCTCCAGCACAGAGGGTAACACACACACACACACACACAAACACACACACACACAATTCATCTGCTCCAGCACAGAGGGTAACACACAGACACACACACATACACACACACAACTCATCTGCTCCAGCACAGAGGGTAACAAACACACACACATATACACGCACAACTCATCTGCTCCAGCACAGAGGGTAACAACACACACACATATACACACACAACTCATCTGCTCCAGCACAGAGGGTAACACACACACACACATACACACACACAACTCATCTGCTCCAGCACAGAGGGTAACACACAGACACACACATACACACACACAACTCATCTGCTCCAGCACAGAGGGTAACACAGACACACACACACATACACACACACAACTCATCTGCTCCAGCACAGAGGGTAACACACAGACACACACACACATACACACACACAACTCATCTGCTCCAGCACAGAGGGTAACACACAGACACACACACATACACACACACAACTCATCTGCTCCAGCACAGAGGGTAACACACAGACACACACACATACACACACACAACTCATCTGCTCCAGCACAGAGGGTAACACACAGACACACACACATACACACACACAACTCATCTGCTCCAGCACAGAGGGTAACACACACACACACACACACACAACTCATCTGCTCCAGCACAGAGGGTAACAGACACACACACACACACACACAACTCATCTGCTCCAGCACAGAGGGTAACA